>NW_025423113.1:0-107653 GCF_020497125.1 Mauremys mutica
TTAACACAGAATTCTGTTCAAAGAAAGAGAAGTCTTTCAGCCTCCCTCCTCTCGCTGGTTCCTCTCCTTCCGTCTCTTCAAAGACAGTTCCTTAGAGAATATTTAAAAATAAACGATACAAAGTGTTTGAAGCGTCAGTTATTGTGTCATTGGGGGTAACATACAGGTTGTAGGGGGATGTTAGCATTTTGGTATTGGACGGCATATACATATACACAGTCTGTCATGTCCCCAATGCGGGGTACACGGTGGGTGAGTTCAAGGTACAGCCAGCAAGCAGTGAGGGTACATCACGCATACAAACAGGTAATGGATAGTCGTGGGCATGAATAAATGAGTGGACTGGGTAATGGTGATAGGATGCCCCTCACAGGGCAGAGTTCAGTTTGGTTGGTTCAAGGCTCAGGGGATAAAGTCCAACAGGGGAAGTTTCCAGGTCTCTTCCCCCTTGTGGGTGCACGAAGTCACACTGGCCTACTCTTGGTATTGACGGTGGCCGGTGACGTGCTCTGTGTAAATGTCTCTGGACCACCGAATAGTGTCCGAGACCATTAGGCATCTCATGAGCCGCGCGTAGCGACGGCCCACCCCACAGGTCCGCAGTACTCGTTCATTAAGGGGGTCCCAGGCGCCCAAGGCCCCAATGATCAGAGCATCGGTGTAGACCTCGTAGCCCTTTGCTCGCAGGGTGTCAGCCAGGGGAGCGTACTTTTCGAGTTTGTGGGCTCGGGCTTGGCGGAAGGCCGTGGTCCTATTCTCGAAGGGGATCGTCACGTCGACAAGGATGATCTTTTTCCGGTCCTCATCCGTGACGACGATGTCCGGGCGCAGCAGGCTGTCAGTGCCGGGGATGGCGCGATTGACAGCGATCTCTCCCAGGTGCGGGGCGATGGCCTTCACCAGGCGGTCCTGGACGGCATTGTGGCGCACCTGCCAGGCTCTGCCATGGGCCCTGCAGCTGCACAGGACGTGGGGCAAGGTCTCCATGGCTACACTCCTACTTTGCACAAACCCACCCACTGACCTGTGACTAGCAGTCTCTCACTGTTAACTCTTCCAGCAAAATGGACCAAAGAAAGTGTATGCGTGTGCTGTACCACAGCCCCGGTGCTCTTTTCGGTTCCTTCCCACAGAACTTTCCTCCCATAGCAGTCCAGTTCCTTGCTGTTGCTTGTCTAACCGCTGCATGCATGTGCTATACCGTACCCTGAGCTGATTCCCGGCTTTTGTGCTCGATACAGCCTCACCCATCTGTGTCTCTGTGGCGCAATGGGTCAGTGGGTTTGGCTGTTAACTGAAAGAATGGTGGTTCAAGCCCACCCAGGGATGGCGCTAAGCCTGTGCTACTTCCTTACTTCCTCGAGGCCTAGGGGGAGCCTCAAAGGTCCCATTTTGCTGCCGCTTGGCGTCAGTGCTTTCAGCTGGTGGTCCAAAGAGCAGGCTGGATGCCATTCAGAAACCCATCTGCCAGCAGCCGTGCCGGAGGCTCAGGCTTAATCCTCAAGGCCGAGCACAAAAACTTTCAGCTGGGAACATTTCGCTCCCTTCCCGCCTCCGCCCAAGCAGCAAGGGAGAAGCGGAGGAGACAGGCCGGCTCAAAGACACCTCCCTCCCACTTCCCTGTACGCTGTGCAAAGCTCTTGGCCTGCCTCATGCCTCATCAGGAAAGCACGGCCATGCGGCCCAAGCCTGAGTCACGTCCGCGGCCTGGCCCGCCCCGCCCCGGCTGACGGCGCGCAGAGCCACGCGAGTCAATGGCAGGTCGAGTCGGGAGCCTCGGCTCTTTCCCCTGACAGCCACACACACAGCGCTGCCTAGCGCCCCCAGAGCCTCCCTCGTGTTCTCCCGCAGCAGCCGCCTGCCGGTGTGGTGGGAAAAGGGGACCAGGAAGCACTGCAGCCTCATTCCTGGACAGGAGGCCCTCGCCACGCCCAGGCCTGCCTCTTGCCTTCAGCCCAGGCAGCCAGAGGTGCCAGGGAGCTCCCTGGCAGGCCGCCGCTGGGCCTCAGCCATCTCTTGTCTCATGGCCTAGGCTCTTGGGGCTCTGCTGGTCACCGGCTCGCTTGAAGGCCCAGAGGGAAAAGAAACAAGCGCACGCGTAGCAGAGGATGGTTTCAACCCATCAACCTCTGGGTTATGGGCCCAGCACGCTCCCACTGCACCACTCTGCTGGTGTTTGGTGCTGCTTGCCACCTAGCTGCTGCTATCCGGATTAGTGCCTTACGCACTCTCGTGCTGGCAGGCAGATGCGCAGGCTGCTAGGCAGCTGCCCTGGTCACAGGATTTTACAGCTTCTACAGGGTAAAAGGGATCTATTTGGGGTTTGGACCCCATTGGGAGCTGGGTAGCTGAGTGCCAGAGACGAGAGCACTTCTTAAACTGTTTTCAGTTAAGCCTTCAGCTTGTGGGGGACGAGTTTCAACCTTGGATCCGTGTCTGCAGCAGGCAAGCGCGTCTGGCATGATTCCCGCCCCCGCCCGCTGTATTAGCAGACTAAAACCCGGAGCAAACGCACACGCCTTGCAAAGGAACAGGAGCCGGGATCTCGAACATATATCAACATTTTATTAAGATGATGCTCAAAGATAAAAAAACGTGTACGGCACAGCGTTTAGGCGTAGAAGTTTCTGGTGTTCAGGAAACAACGTACGGCTTACCCAAGGGGTGCGAAGTTTGGTTTAAGATCGGGTGGCGTAAGGAATACGTAATCTGCAGTAGCCCTGACTGGGGGTAAAAGGTTAACGTACAGACACTGAGTTAGGAGGGTATGTTGTCCATCTGAGGGCTACGTTGGGGTGTGGAATATAACGAGCGGACACCACGATGAGGATGGATTGACCCACGTTTGGTGAGTTTTAACGTTCGGTGTTTTTGAATCTTTGCCACAATCTACTTGAAGCAGGGTCAGAATGACGTCTCCCCTGCCATCTGTTGGTGATCTGTCGTCAAGGCCTGTCACGGGCTGGTGCCTCAGTTTCCTCTAGGCAGCAGTGCTGCAGGCTCCTTTGGTCAGTTCCCATGCAGCTGTGTCGGGGGAAGGGGGAGTAGAGGCTCATGCTCCCCAGCCCCACGTCCCTCCCGCAGCAGCTGGGGAATCCAGGCCAAATGTAACCCTGGTAGCTGGGCCGGGGTTAGCCTGGGCCGGGGTAGGGCTGGGGAGGAATTGCGGGGGAGACAGATGCACCCGCTGTGAGGGGAGATCCTCCCATTCCCTGCCAACCCCCCTCACTCCTTGCAGCACGGCGCCCCCTAGCACTTCTTACTCTGTCGTGGGGGTGTCTGCTGCCTGCCTCTCCCTTAGCATCATCTCTCCCCCGGGGCACTGGTGTTGCCCATCCTGTGCAAACAGGCAGCCCCTGGTGTGCCCCATGGCGCTGCCCTGCAATTGTGGGGGCAGCTGTTGGATGGAGCCATATCGAAATATGGGGGTGGGCAAGGCTGGGGACCAGGACTCCTGGGTTCTCCCATCAAATGTGGGAGGGGAGTGGGGGTTAGTGGGTAGAGTGAGGGAGGGGCAGGGCTGGGATCCAGGGCTCCTGCTTTTTCTGGTTTTCTCCACCTCCTGCAGCTGCCTCGGTCCTTTCAGTGCGTTTCCTGTTCCAAATTCATTTGCTGACTTGTGCAACCCACCCCAGAGGTGGCTGCATCTCAGTGTTGGGTGAGGCACCCTTGGCTGCATCACCTCCTAACTGCGTCTCTCTCTCCCTGCAGGTGACCCTGCAGCACTCGGCAAACATCCGCAAGATCGTGGGGCGCTTTGAGCATTGGGCAGGCAGGGGCCAGGCGCCCAGCCCCCGCACCAGAAAATGGGACCCAGCCCCCCCTACTTCTTACAGGGATTAAAGAGGGGCAAAGGGGGGCAAATCAGGGGAGGGGGTGGCCAGGGACTGAGCAGGGGGTGGAAATTGACTGGTCGGGGGGTCAAGCAGCTGGAGGCAGAGTTAGGAGAGGGGCTGAAGGGCAAAGTCAGGGAGGGGGGAAGGAGCCGGAGTTCAGCCCAGGGGGAGGCGCTGCCAGAGGGTTAAACCCCGGCACAGGCAGGGGCAGAGGGGTAACAGTTACGCCGGGGGGGCTGAGACTCCAGTGTTTGCAAAGGTGCGGGGGGAGCAGAGGGGCTTTTCTATTTCCCCTCCCACAGGCAGCACCTCTCAGCATGGGCTTCCCAGGGCTGGGCTCTTAAAGGCACAGGCATCCCACTGGCTAGACACTGCAGCTCCTCTCTGACGTAACCTACTGAGGTGCTGCAGTAGGAGACTCAATTCAGTGAAACCGGCATTTCCTATACGCCCCCCAGCCAGGGGGCTGTGCACCCCTCCCCCGAATTTCCCCAACACCCCCCAGTGGTCAGGTAGTTACATGCAGCGCTGCCAGTGTTGTCACTGGCTGCAAATTTGAATGGAAATTGCAACGTTAACACACACTTTAAAAGCAGATCCAACGTATGGAAAATACTTGTACCTGAGAAAGTAAAATAGGTTTGAAAAGTCTGGACAAAGCCGGGTTCCTCACCCAGCTGTTGTGTTTGCTGACAATGTCGGTGCATTGGCTTCGGCAATGTTGGCCAACCTCAGGATTTCAAATGATGATTTGGAAGCAAGGTGTGAATGAGCTCTCCCCTGACAGCTAGTGATGAGCCAGGGTTGGGGGAGGCTTTGGGACCAGACTGTATTTACATGAACTCACCTACTCTGCCGAGGTGTCCAGCAGACAGAGCTGGGCTGCCTCTGCTATAGGTGCCCAGAGGAGGAGGGAAGGTGTGTGGGGCTCCAGCCTGGGAATCTTCTTCCCTCCTGCCAAGCCCTGACTATCAATCCCCGCCCTGACCCTCCTTTCTTCAAGCGCCATGTGGGCCAGAGGAAAAGTGTGGCAGGAAGCACCAGGGCCAAACTTGTGGGCATCAGGTGAAGCAGCAAGAATCCCAACCATCAGGGTAGCAAGTTCTAGAGCCCTAACCCATTGTGGCCACCCCAGCCAAAGCCCTGGCTCTAGGAGGTGTGAGTCACGCAGCAGGAGGGGGGAGATTAGCTCTTGCACAGCTGGAGACAGGGAAGTTGAGCACTGGGAGCTCCAGGGCTTTACTACAAACCAACACAAGGTCCCACTGAGATTTGAACTCAGATTGCAGGATTCAGAGTCTTGAGTGCTGCCCGTTACACCATGGAACCAGCTCAGTCTGCTTTCTCTGCACATTGGTGACCCTCATGGGGCTGGTTTGTGTAAGGGGCTCTTGGCCCTTTACTAAAACTTAGTGTGTGTGGTGGGGGGGAGGGGTTTGGTTGGCTAGTTCCCAGTCCCAATAGAAGGGGGAAGGGCCAATGGGAAATCAGGCCCCTGAGACTGACAGTCCCCAGGGGCAATGGGGAGACGCCAAAGCTCCAAGTTAGCCGCACTGACAGGCCAGGCAGTGTAATGAGGGAGTCACCAGGCCAGGGGGTCCCATCCTCCGTGGGAGCTGGAACTGCCTGGGCCAGAGTGGGGCAGAGCTAAGGAGAGAGCAGGAGCCCGAGAAGAGCCGGGGAGCAGAGCTGCGCAGGTGTAGTGCCAGAAACTGCTCCCTGTAGGACTTTGCTACCTGCAGCAGCTACTGAGACCTGAGGTTGTTCTGATTTGCTGACTTGTCCCAATTGGCTCAAACTTGACAGTGGTTTCTCTAGCAAAGGCCAGTGCCTGGCCCCTTGGTCCAGACATCCTCATTCACACCAGGCTGGGGTGACCAGATGTCAAAGATGAAATATCGGGACGCGGGAGGCGGCGCAAAAAAAAACAATCTGGCGGCAGAACCAAAAAAAAAAAAAGCCGAAGGCTCCCCCTACACCGCCAGGCGGCAGTGGCACAGCCCCGTCTCCACCCAACTCTCGGCTCCGACCCCCGATACACCCCCAGCTCCCCCATCCCCTCGCTCCTGGGCCCAGCCTGGGCTCCGAGCTCTGCAGCCGAGCCGCGCTCCGGGCCCCTCCTGCAGCTCCCGGGCAAGGGGCAAACCAGGCAGCCGGGCCCGGGCCCTCCTGGCAGGAGCATGTCTGCCCCACGTGTGTCTCCGCCCCCCGCCCACATGGGCCCTGCCCGCTCAGCCCTGCCCCCAGCCCCACTGCGCTGCCCCACAGGCTCCAGGGCTGGAGCAGCCTCCATGCTGCGCTCCCGGCCATGGCCATGGCCTGTGTGCAAACCTGGGAGGGAGGAGGATGCCGCCTGCTTGGGGAAGAGGCAGGGCCAGGGTGGGTATTTGGGGAGGGATCCAATGGGGGAAGGAGGGGGTGGGGCTGGAGGCAGGGCCAGGGTGGGGTTTGGGGAGGGATCCAATGGGGCAGTGAGGGGGTGGGGCTGGGGGCAGGGCCAGGGCAGGGATTTGGGGAGGGATCCAATGGGGGAAGGAGGGGGCGGAGTCGGGGGGGCGAGTGTCCGTCCGGGCTCTGCCTGTGTGCCGGAGCAGAGGGCAAAATTGTTTGTTTGTCCAGTGTCCCGACCAAACATCAGTCGGGACGTGGGACAAACAAGCAAATATCGGGACAGTCCCAATAAAATCAGGACGTCTGGTCACCCTACATCAGGCTTCAAGTTGAGAATCATTTCCCCTTCCTGCTCTGTGGGAGGGGAGACTGTTAAACACGCTCTCTGTGTGACTGCACATGGCTAAGCAAAGAGAATAAACCCCCAAGTGCTTTGGAAGCCAGGTTTGCGGTGGGAATTCTGTAGTTCAGATGACTTCACGCCTGGGCATTGTGATTCTTTACCAGTTTCTCTGGCATTGGGGCAGTTTTGTGCTCACAGCTGTGATGGCCGAGTGGTTAAGGCGTTGGAGTCGAAATCCAATAGGGTTCCCCTGCGCAGGTTCAAATCCTGCTCACAGCGAGGCCTGTGTTTTAGCCAGTCTCTCACCTGGGCAATACCTCTGTCCAACCCCCTGAGACACTCTCAATTCTCTCCCCACCCCAAGTAAATCCTGTTCTGCTCCTTTCATAGAGATGCCTGGGACACCCCCTCACACTGTGTCCCTGAGGGGTCAGGCAAACTCTCAGTACCTGAAGCCTCTGCCACTCACCTGGTGCCCCATAGATCAGCCATAGCCCTGGTTCTGCTCCTCTCTCTAGAGGAGACTCCATGGAAGCTACGGGGCTGCAGAAACAACAGAGAAAAAATAGATGCTCAGGGCCCACTGGCAGCCAGCTCCCCTGCCCCACCACTACAGGCCTTGCTGACAAGCTTCTCCTCTTCCCCTTCAGCACCTCCCACTTGCCAGTGATCAGCTGTTCAGTGGGGTGCAGGAGGTGCTGGGCGGGGAGAGGAAAGAGCAGAGACAGGAAGAGGTTGGGGAGGGAGAGGAATGGGGCAGGAGGGGACAGTGGTGGGAGCTTGGGTGGAGTGGGGGCAGGGCAGAAAAGGGGGGATTTATCCTGGGCCATGCACCCCTCTAGGGCTGGCCCTGAAGGGAAGCACTGACTATCACAGTGACAATACAACTGACCAGCCTTGCGGGGGAGGCTGAGGGAGATCCGCACTCACCAGGTCTCTTCTCTCCCCCACGGTGAGCCAGACACTGCTCTCTCCTGGCTCTCACTCTAGCAGCTGGATGCCAAGGAGCCATTTCCCCACAGGAAGTGCATTGAGTGCCCCTGTGGTGCTGGGGGGCTGGCGCTGCTGCTGCCTGTGGGGCTGGCAGGGGGGCTGATGTCTGCACAGACTCTCAGCTGCCAGGCCGGAGGGGGCACTTGGGACCTTACCAGACTGACTCAGTGAAGACGGGGGGTTGACAGAGCAATACAGATGCTCTCCAGAGCAGGGAGCAGCATCCGCCCATGCAGCCAGGCAATGAGCATTTCCCACAGCCTGGAGCCGAGCGGGAGGCGGCAGCTGCTGTTCCAGCTGCTCGGGGACAGGCCCTGTCAGCCAACAGCCACTTCTTACTCCCCACAGCTAAGGGCGTCGGGTTCCTCCGGTGGGGGTGTGGAGCAGCCGTTCATTTTCCTGTTCGCACTCCTCTGCCATGTGAAAATCGGGGAGGGGAGGCAGAAGCCCCACTTCCCTCCCGAAATGACGCCCAGTGGGGGAAGCCACAACAGGGTGGGGCGGCAAGTGATGGCCAGACTCTTGCTGCCAGGGTCTCATCTAGCTCAGGGTCCAGCTCAACTTCCTCCCCACATCACTGGCCCCCTGTCCCCTTCCACCACCAGGTCAACCCGGGCACTAGGGCAGGAAAAGGATGAGGCAGCAAGTCAAGCTGAGCAAGGCAGGCAAAAGTGAGTCTTGTCTTCATGGGCCGCTCACAATGACGTCCTTTTTGTGTGCAACTGCTGCAAAAACCTCCTGGGCAGAGAAGCAACAGGCCAAAATAAGGCCACACAACTGCCAAAGTAGCTCAGTTGGGAGAGCGTTAGACTGAAGATCTAAAGGTCCCTGGTTCAATCCCAGGCTTTGGCAGGTCTTTTCATCCCTCGTTGTGCAGTGGTGGCTTGTTTTCTGGGAGCATAGTGGTGTCTGCACACAAGATGAGCAGGGCTGCCCTAGAAGATTTAGGGGATCTGGAACAAAGCAATTTTGGGGGCCCCTTCCATTAAAAAAAAGTTACAATACTGTATTCTCATGGGGCCCCTGTGGGGCCTGGGGCAAATTGCCCTACTTGCCTCCCCTCTGGGTGGCACTGAAAGCGAGTCTCTGATCTTGGGCTCTGCAGTAGGAAAACATAGAATGGGCTTCTGCCCCTAGTTGGCCCACCTGACCTTTGACAAGGAGAGTTGGGAGCTGTCTTTCCCAATATGGCAGGAAGAGAGTGAGGCAGGGGGACCCTCAGGAATGGTGGGCTGCTGGGCAGGGATTGGGGGTGAAAACTCCTCTGTGCGGCTGAGCAAGGGCAGTACCAGGGAAGGGGCATCTGTAAAAGTGGCCGTGTGGAAGGTGGAAGGGATTTGGGGGCCCAAGAGGAGGCGCTTGATGGTCACTGCCTTGGAGCAGCTGGACTTGGACATGGTGGGTGTTCAGGAAATGCACATTCATGACTTTAGGGTAGCTCAATGGGCAGAGGGTGATTGGAGGAAGGGCCTCCTGGCTAGGGAAGAATGATGGGGCTGGAGTCTTGTCCTTCACATTCGTGGTGCGAGTACAGAAGGGGCTGGAGCTCTGACCAGGGAGGGCATTACTGGTGGGCTTTGTGCTCTGTGGCACTGGTTACTGCTATATTAGTGTGTATGGTCCCCAGTTAAGGCATGAGAGGAAAGATCAAAGGCTCCCTTCCTCTGGACTGCATGATGTTTGGTGTTGGGGGGGATTTTAATTGTGTCAGCCGGCCTGAGCACCGCTGGTCCCGTTTTCCCAACCATCAGAGGAAACATTTTACAATGAGCACTACCTGGCACAGGTCTGTAGTGAGGTCAGCTTAGAGGAGCTCACTCCAGCCACAGAGGGTGTTCACCTTTCTGCGGGGACAGACCAGGAGTCGCACTGACCGGATTTATGATTAGCTTTTGTGTCTTTAGCATGTTGCTTCTCTGATTCTTTCTTGGCCTGACTTGTTACACTTTGACACTTAACAGGTCAGAGTTTGTGCACCTCCCTATTATCCTCACTAGGATCTGATTTCCAAATTTTGAGGAATGACTTTTTGCCTCTAACAGCCTCCATTACTCTGCCGTTTACCTAGAGTGGCTTTCTGCTGGTCGTCCTATTGTCGTTTCTGATTTAGGGCAAACGTTTCATCTGAGCCTCTAATTGCAGTGTTTTTAAACGGTCTGCATGCTGCTTGCGGGCACCTAACACTTGTGACAGCAGCTCCTTTTAATTCCCATCCAACCATCTGTATTTATGCCGATAGGTCGACTTTAGGTCTTTAACTTTGAGCGGTAGCTGAGAAGATGGTAAATAGGGCAGAACCCGTTCGACAAACCTCTTCATTTCCTTGTTGTTTCCTGACTTCTTCATTCATCGCCTTTTCCTTATTTCATGGCTGAGGCGGCGGCCTGCCAGGGAGCTCCCCGGCACCTGTACCTGCCTGGGCTGAAGGCAAGAGGCAGGCCTGGGCGTGGTGACGGCCTCCTGTCCTGGCCTGAGGCCGCACTGCTTCCTGGTCCCCTTTTCCCACCCACACCGGCAGGCGGCTGTTGCGGGAGAACACGAGGGAGGCTCTCGGGATGCTAGGCAGCGCTGTGTGTGTGGCTGTCAGGGGAAAGAGCCTTCTTCTCTAAAGATGGCTGGCAGAAAGGTGGTGCTCAGCTCTGTAAGCGACCTGCCCAGTAGCCTTGCTGCCAGGGGATGCAGACATTTCTGTAAGGTGCAGAAAGAGGTTATTTGGCTTCCAAGTTAATATGAGAAATATGCATTTAGGAGATGGAATTTCCATTCTATCACAGGGCCCCAGTGGCCCAATGGACAAGGCAATGGCTTTCTAAGTCAGAGATTGTGGATTCGAGTCCTGTTGGGGGTGGAAAAACTGCCTCTATATTGCAAGGAAACCTTGGCCTTATTTTCACCAAGGAAGCTGGGAGATGTTTGAACACAAAATACTGGATCTTGGGAACAATCCCCCAGAAATGGCATCTTCACAAATGCTTTCTAAACCCATCAGTAGCAAACAGTTAATGCTAGTGTTTGTCTGAGACTAGAGGGGAGGGGAGTGTTTACTCCAACACCTCAGTGAGTGAAACAGACGGAAAGAGCAAGGCTGTTCTGAAAGAGAAGGGATCTGTCTGGAGACAAAGCAGCCCCTGAGAATGAGCAATGGTGTGAAAAGAAGGGGTTCAAATGGGTGTTAGATGTTAGTTAGTGTTAGAGGGTTTATCCCTTCACCCTCCCATTACTGGGTCCTTCTTGCGTACACACAGAGCAGCAATACCCAAAGTCCCAAGGTGCAAACAATGAGATGTTTATTGGATTGAACTTCCAGCAAGCAATGATTCCAGTTTCCTTCCTCAGTGTCCCCATCCCAGCCCTGACTCCACAGAGCCTTGCCTGTGTCCCTGTTTCCATTCTCCCTCTTAGCAAAGCATAGGACATATGGTGACACATTTCCTGATAGGGCCAGGCATCAAGGTGGAAGGTGCTGATATTCCATTTGTCCCACTGCCCCTTGCATAGTGCAGTGCCCTGCACCTTCTCTCACAGGGGCCTGCCACACCTGTTCCAATTAGCGTTCCAGACTTCCCACTATAGTGGGCCTGAGAAGGTTGGGTCCAGGTTGTCTAGTACAGGGGGGAGGGGCTTACTCCATTACTTCTAGGTTATTTCCATAGGCAACGTATCACAAGAATACTTAGCAATACACCAGCCGTTGTAATAATCCACAGCTACACCGAGAGACCTGAGCACTGCCGCATGGTCCAACATCCCGGCCACCACCGAAACACCTCCTCTCCTCCTTCGACGGGGTCAAGCTCTTAACATGCCCAGTTGCTGGCAGCTGAAATACGCTGCCGCTGCAGGTTTTCGTGCTTTTGTCCATATCATAAGTCCATTGAATGTCCACAGAGAAATGGGTTATTGTCCAAACCAACTTAACCACGTGGTGTGGAATCAGGCTGTATGGGCTGGTTCGATTATTCACAGCAGTAAGAGTCACAGATCTATCTGTGCGCCAAAGCCCAGAGAGCAGTGTGTAGTGTGGAATTTGGTTAGGGGCTGGTGTAATTGTGCCCCCAGTGATATGTACATTTCCAGCAAAACACCTCATACACAGACACCCAATTGTTCACCCCTTGCCACGGGCCATTGGGTGTGCTCCTCCACGGCCATCAGGGAGGGGCACATTCAAACATCTTCTCTGGATTTACACCATTTTACACACCCCTCCATTGATTCCCAGCGAGCAAATCCCCTTCTCATTATTCCCATAGGGCTTGTGGGGCCCACCTTAGCTGCCGATTCACTTCCAGAATCCATGGTAGCTATTATACAGGATATTGCCTCCTAGTCGAGCATTTTGAATTTCCACACACATCTTCCCCCAGGTCAGCCTTTTGAAGCCATCCCCACCCATGTCATGAGGTTTTCTGTTCATTGAAACACAACAATGCTAACAACAAGACAAACACCACAGACAAACAACACAAAACATAGATTCATGGTATTCTGGGTTAGTCTTTTGCTGCCACCAGATTGCTTGTAGAGTGTCTGAAAAACAAAAGAAACAATTTCCACACACACCCCTGGTGGGGACAGATTAGTGCTTAATAATAATAATACCACTTCCTTTTACAAATTTCCTTGCTAATTGCAGGAAAAACAGAAGAATTACCTCCAGGCTGTCCTTATTTGGTTCTATAGTCAGATAGTGATTTACACCACTAGCGGGTCAGTTTCCCCTCTTGTACAACAGACACGGTTTGCAATAGTTTCTCTGCTGTACCAAGCTTTAAGTTTATCCTCAGGTAATAGCTGAGAGACAGCTTTAGATTTAGCTTTAGCACTGTACATACACACACACACTCCTTAGGGTTAACCTGTCCCCCTTATTTTCAGGCTTGACTTGTTTTTTCACCTCCCTTTCCTGGAGGGCCACAATCTGAGTCTTCCAGTAGTTTGTTTGCTGACCAGATGTATTTATTATTTGCAGCTCCTTTGTGCTGCCACTGATGGTCAGTTCTCTCCTTCCCCCATCAGCCAGGTCATTTGCATTCACACCAGCTTTCGGGTTTGGCTTTTGGATCCAAAGCCATCAGCAGCTCAGAGACTGTCTTAAAAGGGACACAATCAACTTCCACCCGAGTTCTGATTACTTCCCACTTTCATCTTCTGCTTCAAAACACACAGATCTGAAAAAGAAACCACAACCTATTGTGTCTCCCTTTGGAGCCCTAATAGGGTTTGAATTAAGTACCATGTTTTGTTTGCATTTCTTTTACCCCTTCTCCAGTATACACTGCACACGTCCTGGGAAAACGCACATTCCTTCCATAGTTTAACCTTCATAACATTATGTTACAAACCATAAGTCTCAGTTTAGGTTTTTAAAACCTTACACAATTACACACAACATTTTGTTTTGTCTAACATCCCTTGCACTGCAATAATTTTTTTTTACACAACTGTACCCCGATTACACGTCCATCTTGTACAACCAGAGACAGCCAGGGGCAGGCAAGTTAAGTGCCAATAGAAACCTCGGACATTCCTTTAGTGATTTTGCTTACATTACCCAGGAGTCAAATCATTTTGATGAGATTATCTCTCCGCCTGCTGCCTGCAGCCGTCCCCTATAGACCATTTCTGTGGGCAAAGGGCCCATTTCCCCTCAGAATGTCTGTAAAGGTTTCTCGGGACAAAACACAGTGGTAGCAGTAGCCACTTTACCTGACCCTCTTGTATAATTTAATTACTAAGCTTCCATCCAACGTGAGTGCACAGAGCTGCACATACAGTTACATTTATATAGCTGGGTTTTATTATTAAACTAAAAACTGCCTTCTTGTAACACCACAACTGTTGCCTTTTACTATTTGCACAACTCACAAATGTTTTCTTTCCTCCAAATTCTGTATTATTAATTTTTGCAAAACCCTGGGCAGCTGCGCTGCAGTGCGGGGGTGACTCTGCAGGGGGAGAAGCTGTTGTGGAGCAATGTAGAGCAGGTGCAGGAAGGAGCCGGGGTCACTATTCACATTGTGAACTGCACAATTTTCCAAATTTGGGAATGTCCGAGAACAATTCTAAGGGGAAGGTGAATGCAGAGCAGTGACACTGGAGGTGCCCAGACCTCGAAGGGGGCGGCGTGGAAATTAATAATGGGAAGATCATTTGCAAAATTAGTCATCACTGACAAGATTTGTCTCTTCTTATTTCATGTTATGGTGTTATTTAGCGGAATCAGGACATATTTTTACTATGTTAAACACTTAATTTTATTTAACTGAGCCAAAAACGTAGTGTCACTTATTTTTTTTCTCTGTCCTAGCAAGAATTAAATGAATTTCGTGACTTTCTGGAAAGTGCAGCGAGATTAAATGTGGGGAATTCAGTCTCTGTGTTTGTGAGCTGATGTTTTCCTCTCACAGCTCAGTGCCTGCATTGAAATACCAAGAGGGATCTAAGGGCTGGTGTACGCTGGGCACAAGGGTGTTTGCAGAAGGGGCGGGGCCTCAGGTGGAAGGGGCGGGGCAGGGCGTTAGTCTCCCCCAGCTGGCGGTTCTCGCCCTGCCCATTGTGTTGCAATGACAGAGGCTGCCCAGGCTGCACTTGTAGCAAGGTTCCCCCACTAGGTGGCCGCGCAGAGGCTGCAGGAGACAGGCAGGTGGCAGCAGGGGAAGTGGCGACACAGGAGCTCTCAGCAGCAGGGTGACGGACAATGCCGTGGAGCGGCAGCGACGCAGAGTGAACAGGGCAAACTGAGAACCAGTTGAAGGAGTGTCGGCAGCAGAAGCTGAAGTATCACTCGCTGCCTCCCCCACCCCTGGGGCTTTGCTGCCCAAGGGGAGTGAGGGTTGGGGGAAGGAGAGCGGAGGGGTCTGTTAAAGGAACATTGGATTGGCCTGTCACACCGCAAGGTGAGAAACTGAGGCACAGCACTGCCCAGCGTACTCTGGAGTGGGGGGTTGCTTATGAGCGTAGATTTGAATGTGGTTGTGGGTTTTTCCCAAACTCAGGCTTGATTCTCTTTCTCTTTTAATAGAAGTTCTCATTGGCTCTCCGCCCACGCAGAGCTGGGGAATGGGGGTGTGTTGCCTTTTCCCCAGGCAGAAGGGTGACACCTGCCTGGCGAGTGAGGGTCAGTTTGGGTGACCCCCACTCAGGGCAGGCTAAGGGCAGGTCTCTGCCCTTTACTCAACCCAGGAGGAGTTTTTTGCACTAACATCCCAAGTGTGCAAGTCCGTCCCCGCAGAGCAGCCCCATAGGGTGACCATAAAGCAACTGTGGAAAACGGGACGAGGGTGTGGGGGGGTAATAGGCCCCTATATAAGAAAAAGTCCAGCCAAACCGGCCTGTCCCTTTAAACATGGGACATCTGGTCACCCTGGAGCAGCCCCGCACTCCTGCTCCCCGGTTGGTGCATTTGTAACCCGGGGGCTGAAGCCCACGCGAGAAAGGGAAGTGAGCGAGCTCGGAGCTCTCCGGCGCCACCTGCTGGGAGCAGAGGGCAATGACTGAGCGACGTCCTGGCTAATTTAAATATCACCTGGTTCTCTGCCGGGTGGCTCCACTGGAGAGCTGGGGCGTGGCCTGAGTGTGGCAGCACCTTATTTGCATATATTAAAAGCAGCAGTTTGGGGCCATTGGGGTAAAATATGAGTAAGTTTTGGGGTTGGGCCCCACATGTTTAGTGCAGGCTGTGGGGAGCCGGGCTGAGCAGAGCCTGCCCTGACGGGGTGTGTGGTCACCCTGAGCTGGGAGCGGGTTGCCAGACATGGGGAAGGGGCTGTTTTTGGTGTCTGGGTGGAGTTCTTGTAATGAAGAGCAGGGGTGGCTGAGGGGAATTGAGACCTGTCTTTGTTGGTTGGTTGCTGGGTAATGGTTCTTAGCCAGGGGCTGTTGGGAACCCCCTAGCTACGTGTTGTGGTTGGGGGCTGTGGCTGTCCTGTGGTGGCCGGGGGCTGGGGGATCCCAATGGCAGCTGGGGGCTCTAGCATCCACCTGTGGTGGCCGGGGGCTGGGGGATCCCAATGGCAGCTGGGGGCTCTAGCATCCACCTGTGGTGGCTGGGAGCTACGGGGCCACCTGCAATGGCCTGGGCCTGCGGCTTCTCCTCACCCCCCGCGGTAAGAACGCCAGGCTCTGCCTGCAGTGTCTGAGAGCTGAGGGCTCCCTCTCTTGCCTGTGGTGGCTGGGAGCTCCAGGGGCTTCGGCACTGCAGGATCTATTAGCAATGACGTGGGGCTGCACGGTCCTCACGCCATCAAGGCCTGTTGGGAAATCCTGGGTCCATCCGCAGCAGCTGGGAGCTCTGGGGTCCACTCGTAGGAGCTGCAGGGTCCATACGCAGTGGTGTGGGACTGTGGGGGCTCCCCGGCCACCCATGGCTGCTGGGAGCTCCAGGGTCTGCCTGTGGGAGCTGTGGGGAGATGAGGGGTTTGGGGTGGAGGAGGGGGCTCCAGGCTGCAGGGTGCGGCCGAGGGATTCAGAGTGCAGGAGGGGGCTGTGGGTTGAGGCAGGGGGTTGGGGTCCAGGACGGGGTGATGGCTCTGGGGTGGGGGCAGGGATGATGGGTTCCAGGTGTGGGAGGAAGCTCTGGGCTGGGGCAGAGGGGTGAGGGCTCTGGGGTGCAAGAGGGGGCTCTGGGTTTGGGGGGTTCAGGGCTGGAGCAGGGGGTTAAGAACATAAGAACATAAGAAAGGTCGTACCGGGTCAGTCCAGAGGTCCATCTAGCCCAGTATCTGTCTACCGACAGTGGCCAATGCCAGGTGCCCCTGAGGGAGTGAACCTAACAGGCAACGATCAAGTGATCTCTCTCCTGCCATCCATCTCCATCCTCTGATGAACAGAGGCTAGGGACACCATTCTTACCCATCCTGGCTAATAGCCATTTATGGACTTAGCCACCATGAATTTATCCAGTCCCCTTTTAAACATTGTTATAGTCCTAGCCTTCACAACCTCCTCAGGTAAGGAGTTCCACAAGTTGACTGTGCGCTGCGTGAAGAAGAACTTCCTTTTATTTGTTTTAAACCTGCTGCCTATTAATTTCATTTGGTGACCCCTAGTTCTTGTATTATGGGAATAAGTAAATAACTTTTCCTTATCCACTTTCTCAACATCACTCATGATTTTATATACCTCTATCATGTCCCCCCTTAGTCTTCTCTTTTCCAACCTGAAGAGTCCTAGCCTCTTTAATCTTTCCTCATATGGGACCCTCTCTAAACCCCTAATCATTTTAGTTGCTCTTTTCTGAACCTTTTCTAGTGCTAGAATATCTTTTTTGAGGTGAGGAGACCACATCTGTACACAGTATTCGAGATGTGGGCGTACCATGGATTTATATAAGGGCAATAATATATTCTCAGTCTTATTCTCTATCCCCTTTTTAATGATTCCTAACATCCTGTTTGCTTTTTTGACCGCCTCTGCACACTACGCGGACATCTTCAGAGAACTATCCACGATAACTCCAAGATCTTTTTCCTGACTCGTTGTAGCTAAATTAGCCCCCATCATGTTGTATGTATAGTTGGGGTTATTTTTTCCAATGTGCATTACTTTACATTTATCCACATTAAATTTCATTTGCCATTTTGTTGCCCAATCACTTAGTTTTGTGAGATCTTTTTGAAGTTCTTCACAATCTGCTTTGGTCTTAACTATCTTGAGCAGTTTAGTATCATCTGCAAACTTTGCCACCTCACTGTTTACCCCTTTCTCCAGATCATTTATGAATAAATTGAATAGGATTGGTCCTAGGACTGACCCTTGGGGAACACCACTAGTTACCCCTCTCCATTCTGAGAATTTACCATTAATTCCTACCCTTTGTTCCCTGTCCTTTAACCAGTTCTCAATCCATGAAAGGACCTTTCCTTTTATCCCATGACAGCTTAATTTACGTAAGAGCCTTTGGTGAGGGACCTTGTCAAAGGCTTTCTGGAAATCTAAGTACACTATGTCCACCGGATCCCCCTTGTCCACATGTTTGTTGACCCCTTCAAAGAACTCTAATAGATTAGTAAGACACGATTTCCCTTTACAGAAACCATGTTGACTATTGCTCAAGAGTTTATGTTTTTCTATGTGTCTGACAATTTTATTCTTTACTATTGTTTCAACTAATTTGCCCGGTACCGACGTTAGACTTACCGGTCTGTAATTGCCGGGATCACCCCTAGAGCCCTTTTTAAATATTGGCGTTACATTAGCTAACTTCCAGTCATTGGGTACCGAAGCCAATTTAAAGGACAGGTTACAAACCTTAGTTAATAGTTCCGCAACTTCACATTTGAGTTCTTTCAGAACTCTTGGGTGAACGCCATCTGGTCCCGGTGACTTGTTAATGTTGAGTTTATCAATTAATTCCAAAACCTCCTCTAGTGACACTTCAATCTGTGACAGTTCCTCAGATTTGTCACCTACAAAAGCCAGCTCAGGTTTGGGAATCTCCCTAACATCCTCAGCCGTGAAGACTGAAGCAAAGAATCCATTTAGTTTTTCCGCAATGACTTTATCATCTTTAAGCGCTCCTTTTGTATTTTGATCATCAAGGGGCCCCACTGGTTGTTTAGCAGGCTTCCTGCTTCTGATGTACTTAAAAAACATTTTATTATTACCTTTGGAGTTTTTGGCTAGCCGTTCTTCAAACTCCTCTTTGGCTTTTCTTATTACACTCTTGCACTTAAGTTGGCAGCGTTTGTGCTCCTTTCTATTTGCCTCACTAGGATTTGACTTCCACTTTTTAAAGGAAGTCTTTTTATCTCTCACTGCTTCTTTTACATGGTTGTTAAGCCACGGTGGCTCTTTTTTAGTTCTTTTACTGTTTTTCTTAATTTGGGGTATACATTGAAGTTGGGCCTCTATTATGGTGTCTTTAAAAAGGGCCCACGCAACTTGCAGGGATTTCACTTTAGTCACTGTACCTTTTAACTTTTGTCTAACTATCCCCCTCATTTTTGTATAGTTCCCCCTTTTGAAATTAAAGGCCACAGTGTTGGGCAGTTGAGATGTTCTTCCCACCACAGGGATGTTGAATGCTATTGTATTATGGTCACTATTTCCAAGCGGTCCTGCTACAGTTACCTCTTGGACCAGCTCCTGCGCTCCACTCAGGATTAAATCTAGAGTCGCCTCTCCCCTTGTGAGTTCCCGTACCAGCTGCTCCATGAAGCAGTCATTTAAAGTATCGAGAAATTTTATCTCTGCATTTCGTCCTGAAGTGAAATGTTCCCAGTCAATATGGGGATATTTGAAATCCCCCACTATTATTGGGTTCTTAATTTTGATAGCCTCTCTAATTTCCCTTAGCATTTCATCATCACTATTACTGTCCTGGTCAGGTGGTCGATAATAGATCCCTACTGTTATATTTTTACTAGAGCATGAAATTTCTATCCATAGAGACTCTATGGAACCTGTGGATTCGCTTAAGATTTTTACTTCATTTGAATCTACACTTTCTTTAACATATAGTGCCACTCCTCCCCCTGCACGGCCTGTTCTGTCCTTCCGATATATTTTGTATCCCGGAATGATTGTGTCCCATTGATTGCTCTCAGTCCACCAGGTTTCTGTGATGCCTATTATATCTATATCCTCCTTTATCACAAGGCACTCTAGTTCACCCATCTTATTATTTAGACTTCTGGCATTTGTGTACAAGCACTTTAAAAACTTGTCCCTGTTTATTAGCCTGCCTTTTTCTGATGTGCCAGATTCTTTTTTATGTGACTGTTTATCATCTGATCCGGCCCTTACATTATACTTCTCATTCCTCTGCTCCTGACTATAACCTGAAGATTCTCTATCATCAGACTCTCCCCTAAGAGAAGTCTGTGTCCGATCCACACGCTCCTCTGCAGCAGTCGGCTTTCCCCCATCTCCTAGTTTAAAAACTGCTCTACAACCTTTTTAATGTTTAGTGCCAGCAGTCTGGTTCCACTTTGGTTTAGGTGGAGCCCATCTCTCCTGTATAGGCTCCTCCCATCCCAGAAGTTTCCCCAGTTCCTAATGAACGTGAACCCCTCCTCTCTACACCATCGTCTCATCCACGCATTGAGACTCTGAAGCTCTGCCTGCCTACCTGGCCCTGCGCGTGGAACTGGGAGCATTTCTGGGGTTGGGGTGCAGACTTACCTCGGGCGGCTCCTGGTCAGCGGTGCAGCAAGGGGGACCTACTGGCCACTTCCAGGGCACAGTGCAGTGCCCTAGGACACGTAAGGACCAGCCTGCCTGAGCCCCGCAGCACCGCTGACCGGACTTATAACCTAGTCACCCCACTGGGAGCTCCAGGGTCCCCCTGTCACATGTGGTACCTGGGAGCTCTGGGATCCACCCACAGCAGCTGAGAGCTGTGGGGTCCATCAGTGGTGGCATGGGCCTGTGGGAGCCCCTTCCGCCACTGGTGGTTGATAGCTGTAAGGCCCCCACCGGCCGACAGCTCCAGTCTTGCTGCCCCAGGGCTGAGGTGGAAAATGTCACTGAGATCTCTGAAAGTCACAAATTCTGTGACCCCCCTTTATATAATCTTAGCCTTAATAGTTGTTGACTGTCTCTCTCAATCTAGTGGTCTGCTCTAGCGCAGTGTGGAGGCCAGGAAATAATTAATAAAGATTTGAAGGGATCTTAAATGTATGTTAGTAAAGTTAGCATAAGTTAGACTAGCTGTGACCCTAATGATGTGAGATTTGTAGAAGCAAGATAATGTGGAACAGAGTGAACTGTGTGAAAAGTCATTACGACCTTGCAATATGCAGTTTTGCTTTTTTTCTTTTAGTGAGACAAATAAGATAGCAAATAGGCTTATGTATAAACAAATGCAAATGTTTTCTTTTTACTGTCTCCAGGATTGCTAGCTATTGTCTGTAACAAAGGTATAAATGCTTTCTGTGATTGTTTACTAATTGAGAGAGACCTGTCCGGGACAAGGGGCAACCCTGTTTCCTAGGACACTCCCTCCCTCTAAGTAATTACTAGAGAAAGAATAAAGTATTTGATTTTGCTGCACCCAAACAAAAAGCGAGAACTGAGTTTTTCTTTGACAGCAGATAGGACAGGGAAGACAGAAGCTCACCCCCCAGCACAGGTTTGGGCAGAAATGGCTCTTGGGCTATTTGCTGTGCATGCAGAGGACTTGTCCAGGCTGGTGGAGCAGCTCTGCCAGATGAGGAGCTGGAAGAAGGAGACCTGAGCAGCCTGGACATCCCACTTTTTCTCCACAGCCACTGCCTGTCAGCAGGATTCCTCCTTCTCCTCCTCAGTGAGACCAAATCTAAGCACCTAGATAGCTGGTCTGTCCACTGCACCCCAATCCCTCATGCCTGAGCCTCCCTGCCAAAGCCCTGCACCTGGCTCCAGAGAATTGTCTCACATCTCGCTGGGAACTCGACTTCTTGTGCCCAGAGAGTCTCGGCCCCACTCAGTAGAGGACCTGAGAAACACAGTGTCTGCCTTTTCCAAATAAGTGCTTGGAAAGGTTTTGTTTGTGTGGCCTAACGGATAAGTCGTCTGACTTCGGCTCAGGTGATTGAGGGTTCGAGTCCCTTCGTGGTTGTGTTTGTGCAATTTTACCTTTGTGCTGAAAGTCCTGCTCCCTTCAGGGCTGGAACCTCTTCTTGGCCGCTCAGGCCAATGCTCTGGCTTCAGCTAGAGCCCCGGGAAGGAGTTGGGGGTTGGGTGTCACAAAGGCTGGGGCATGAGCCCCAGGTGCTTCCAGTCTCGCCTTTGCCATTCCTGACTTGCCAAAGAAAATGGGCGGCTGCCCGGGCTAGAGTGTGGAGCAGTTTCCCTCTTCCAAGTGTGCGCCTGTCCCTGTGCTGGAGGGTACTTGCTAAATAGCACCTTTGGAGCCTGGCTGTTTCTCTGCTTCTTGCCAGCTGGGGAAAAGCCTCTTGGGGTAAAATCTCCTGCCCCACTGCCAAAGTGAGCACCTTGAGTGGGAACGGTAAGAGGCCCCACCAGCGGGGCTGGCCCTGCTTTCCTACCGTCTTGTGATGTTGGCTACAGAGCATCAGCAGCTGGCTGTGGGTGGTTTTCAGTGGGTGTTCAGCATGTCAGGGAGCAGGGAGCAGCCTGGCTGGGTGTCTCTGTGGCTGTCTGCTGGCCATGCATAGGCATGGTTCTCCCCTCCTCTTGCCCTGCCCTTGGTTGCTCTGTGGCTTTTAAGCCTTCAGCCACCTCTGTCCTAGGTGCCCAGAGGAGGAGAGGTGTGTTGGGCTCCAGCCTGGGACTCTTCCTCCCTCCTGCCTTTCCCTGACTATGAAACCTGGCCCTGACACTCCTTTCTTCAAGCGCCATGTGGGCAAGAGGAAAAGTGTGGTAGAAAGCACAAGGGCCAAACTTGTGGGCAGCAGAAATCACAAACACCCAGACAAACCATAGCCACTTCTAGACCCCATTCCAACCAAAGACCTGGCTCCAGTGGGTATGAGTCACTCAGCACAAGGTAAACAACTCATTCTTATACAGCTGGAGACAGGAAAGCACTTGGTTCTCCAGGGATTTACCACAAGGTCCCACTGAGATTTGAACTCAGATTTCAGCATGCCAACCATTACACCATGGGCCCAGCTTGTGCTAGTTTCTCTGAATATTGGTGATCCTATCATAGAATACCAGGGTTGGAAGGGATCTCAGGAGGTATCTAGTCCAACCCTCTGCTCAAAGCAGGGCCGAGCCACAGACCGATTTTTATCCCAGATCCCTAAATGGCCCTCTCAAGGACTGAGCTCACAAATGTGGGTTTAGCAGCCCAATACTCAAACCACTGAGCTCTCCCTCCCTCACAGGCCCAGCTTGTGTAAGGGACTGTTGGCCCTTTACTAAAACTGAGTGGGGTTTTTTTAGTTCCCAGTCCCAATAGAAGGGGGAAGGGTCAATGGGAAATCAGGACCCTGAGACTGACAGGCCCCTGGGGCAATGGTCACCAACTGGTAGGGAACAAGTGAGAATTTGTTAATGAGTAAAATTCCTGGTGACAATTGGCAAAGCTGTGGAGAGTTTGAAAAGTTCCAGTGAATTTACACATGAAGATACAAACCAGAGAGAAAGAGACCATCACAGACTGCACAGCCCCACACAGACATAAACAAAAACCAAACCCACACAGCACACAGAGCCATATACACATAAGGGAAAGCCACACAAAACATAGAACAAATCCTCATCAAAAAATACAGTAAAAGCCTACAACAGGAAAGCACAAAAACCACATACCTAAAGAATACTTAGCAAAAAACAATCTGCATGCAAAAGTCATACACACACACACACACACACACACACACAAAACTATGCATGGCATCCACCAAAATCACACAGGACCCACATGCACATCAACACAACAGACAAAAAAAACCCCCAACATACAGAAAGCCAGGCAGGGTTTGAGTCTCACAGCGAAGAGGGTGAGCACACAGGTGGTTTGGGGAGCAAAGACTGAGGGGGAGTCAGGGGCAGTGCTCTGGGCTCTGCCTGACCCCTCCTGACACAGGCGGCTGATGGACAGCAGAGCCTGGTAGATCTGTGGAATCTGCCCTGCTCTCTGTAAAGCACGGGGACCTTGGTGTCTTCTGAGCTGCGACAGTATTTTCTGCAGGGTAAAATGATTGGCAGAAGCTATTTGCTTAAAGGAAACTAGTGCTGTAGGTGAGGTTTGAACTCACAACCTCAGCATGACTCCACTCAGCACTGTTCTGTAAGTACTGGGCACTAACCCATTGCACCACTGGACCCTGCTTTCAGGAGCTTGTCTCCATGTTTCATGGATGGATTAGCGGAGTGGGGGTGGGGGGGTTGCATTAGCTAAAACAAATCCATATTAAAGGCTGCAGGATGGCAGCAGCAGAGGTGGGGAGCCTCCTTCCATGTGATAGAGCTGATGGGGAAGGTTGGTGCTTTGAGCCCACCCGGTGCTGGAATGTCTCATGGGGGAGATTAACGGGACTCTTGGGAAGGGAAGATAAGTATTTTCTATCCCTGCCTAGCTCCATTGGTCTCCTGTGGCCCTTTCGGCTCTCTGCTCCCCTGTAGGGGAGATGCAGAGACAAGCCCCCATCTGGGTGAGTCACTGAGAGGCTGTGTCCCATGGCGTGTGTGGGGGAGAGGGGTAGGGGTGGGATGGGGCTCAAGGGGAGAAGGTTGTGTGTGACAGTGTGGGGCGGGGGGAGGGTTGCTCCTTAGGATAGAAATAATGGAAAACACAGGGGCAGTGACAGTGAAGCCCCGTGTCTGAGTGTTATGACCCTGTGTGGTGCCGCCGTTCACCTTCCCCTCCTATGGGCTCAGCTTTCATTGAATCCAGCATTTTTTCACCTGTCTTCACCACAGAGGTGTCCCACATGCCTCAGCTACCGAGTGTCCCTCTTAGAGACGCCGAGGACTGGAACTGATTTCAGCTGCTGGACAGCTCTGCTAGGTTTTTATTCATTTGCACAGGAAAATGCTGAGTGTTTACATTCATTTCAAGCCCCCTGCCCCCATTCAGCGAACTCCTGAACATATTGGAGATGGGTCTGGAAATTGATTTTCATTCGAAAAAGTTTTTAAAAGGGAATCACTTGGATTGGAACTAGGAACCCATCACCCTGCAGGGAAACATTCACCCACTGAGCTCTACCCTCAACAGAGAGTGTCCAGCGCAGGACCAGTTTTTAACCTGGGGGTTAGTAAACTTTCTCTCTATACAAACACCACAGCTTACAAACTCCCCACCCCCGCTCTGTGTCACCAGAGCACAACAACAACTCTCCTTGGAGCACACACAGCTCCCCAGCTCCCTGCCTGTCAGTCTCTCCAGCGTTGCTCTAATCCCTTAAAGCAGGGTCTCAACCTCAATTTACCTTATGGCCAGTGCCAGTCCTCCAGTCCTCCCAGTGGGCCAATAATGTCACTCATACTGCCCAGAACCCCACCCCCCAAAAAACTCCACCCTCCACCTGCCTAAGGCTCTGGGAGGGAGTTTGGGTGGGGGGAGGAGGTCTAGGGTTCAGGCCCTGGGTTGGGGCTGGGGATTGGGGTGCAGGAGGGGTGCAGGCTGTGGGAGGGAGTTTGGGGGCTGGGGGTATGGAGGGAGGGGCTGCAGGCTCTGGGAGAGAGTTTGGGGGTGGGAGTGAGTATATGAGGAGGGGGTGGGGGTGCAGACTCAGGAAGGGGGTCAGGAGTGTGGCGCTTACCTGGGGCTCCAAGGCAGAGCGGGCTGGGGGTCCTCCGCATGCTGCTGCCCCCAGGCATCACCCCCACAGCATCCCATTGGCCACAGGGGTGAAAAGGTAGGGGCAGTGCACGGAGGCACAGCCCCACCTTGCCCTGCCATGGGGAGGGGCCGGCAGCCTCTGGAGTGAGCAGGCAGATGCTGCTCAGCTCCGCTGCACTGACGGGGCCCCTGGGGGGGAGCGCCTGGGGGCAGCATATGGGGCCAAGGGAGTGACCCGGTCCCAAAACTGTTGGAGCCCCACGGGCGAGACCTGGGAACCAGGACTGCCAGCCAGACAAACACGTTTAAGAGGAGGCGTCCCTCTCCCTGTCAAAAACTGATCTTCCTCCTTCAGTTCAGTGACAGCCTGAATTGTTCCTTATTCCAGCAGAGCCAGAGGACTGAAACAGCAACATCAAACCCCTGTGTATCTGAAGAGATGTTCAGCTTTGCCCTTGGTCAACTACAAGGCTAAAGGGAAAGGAGGTGGCACCAGATATAAAGAGTGAAACACGACACATCATAGTTATGCCCACGGTGGCTGCTAAATCTTGTGATGTACTTCTTCTTATCAGCAGTGTATTGTTTTCTCTGGAGTCTAGACCTTGACTATACATTGGCCAAGAAATTTGTACCTTGATAAAATAATCGCCTGGCCCTGGTGAAGGCAATGGACTTCACACCCACTGGGGTGTCCCAACACAGGTACAAGTACTAACAACAGTGGCTGCCTTTTAGCCATACATTTTAATCAAGGCAATAAACTGATATGAACTCCTGTTAAATCATTTCTCAGCTCAAGTCCTTCACCCACATTCCCTAGAGCATTGGGCCACCATGTGGACATTTCATTTCCAACCTCAGTTTCACACAGAGACAAAATTTCCTTTGCACAGATCCATGAACAGCAAAATCTTCCTGTGTCTCTGGTCTGAGCCAGGGCATTCGATTCCAGTGAACCCTTCTCTCCTGCAATGGCGACGGTCAGACAGAGGGGACGTGGCACCTGCATCCCTGCCAGGGAGATATTGGCTCAGCTCTTTCTTTCTGCTGCTGTTGTTAGTCCATGAAACATCAAGGGTGGAACGCAAGGCTGAGTTCATGCACCAGCCCTCAGTGCCCCAGAGAAATCCTGCCCCCTGCTATTGGAACGATGTGCTGGAGATTTGACTAGGAAAGGGACTGTCTGAATTGTCAGAGTGGGGAATGAACAACAAGCTACAGCAATGTCGTTCACACAAACACACTCTCATGCTGCTCCAGCCGGAAGGGAAATGGGCAGGAATTCTCACTGTTCAGCCAAGGAAACACTTACACTGATGCGCAGCCGTGAGTGTGCTGGGGAAGCTGGTCTGAGCAAACAATTTGAAGTGACAATTTTGTGAGAACAGAATTATCGTGTAGTGAAACAATTGTACATCAAGTAGTTGTGGCCGAGTGGTTAAGGCGATGGATGGACTTGAAATCCAGTTCACAATGTGAATAGTGACCCCGTCTCCTTCCTGCACCTGCTCTACATTGCTCCACAGCAGCTTCTCCACCTGCAGAGTCACCCCAGCACGGCAGTGCAGCCACCCAGGGTTCAGCAGGAGCCCCTGGCAAGGACAGTGGGTGCAGCTAACAGCCCGGTGTGCCTGGCCGTGAGGCAGCTGTAAAAAAGCAACCCCCCCGCAGAAGTACAGAGACTGAATTCCCCATCTTTAACATCATGACCCCCTGTAGAAAGCCACACGTGTCAGTTGCATTTTCACAGGGAGATGCAAATATCAAGTGACACCAATTTTTAAGTTGAGTAAATACAGTTGAGGAGATAGTTATTAACCTCACAAAAATATACTAAAGATCCCTGAACATAACACCTGAAGGTGAAATATGAACAGAGACAAACCTTGTCAGCAAAGGCTCATTTCCCAAACAATCCTCGAAATGTTACTAATTCCCACCCCTCCTCCGCAGGAGCTCTGTGCAGTGTGACTGTTCTGCAGGCAGCTTCCCAGGAGTCGAGTGGCAGGGATGGGGCTACTGTTTGGGAGGCTTTCCCCCGGGAGGTGAGAGGTGAACTCTGGGTTTCACTGACCCAGGACAGCAGCTGTGGGTGAGGTGCAGTGAAGGGAGGGGCACATCCACAGAGCTTCTGGTGTCTGGATTTAAGAGCCCGAGGCAAAAGGCCACTGCCCAGCACACTGTGGGTGGGTGTTTTGCTCATAGTGTTGTGTTATGAATCCTGATTGTGGTGTTTTCCCAAGTGATTTTCCTCCTTTTTATTAAAGTTTCTTTTGTACACTCAGTGGTTGTGAGTGGGGAAAGTATCGCCTCTTAGAGGCACCCAGTGGCCAGGGTTAGTTTCCCCAGGTTACTGGGTGGGGGCTTAGGCAGATTGTGTGTTGTATTGTAGAAGAGGAGCCCACAGCACCCAAACAGGGGAATTGTAACTTCAGAGTAAGAGCCAGAGGTGCTGCCAGCTGAGCTAGCCAGGCCACCTAAATGTATTAACCCCTTTCACCGCAGGAGCAAACACCGGGTACTTCTGTGCTTCTCAGCAGCTGGGAAAAAGCGTCTTGGGGGAAATATCTCCTGCCCCACTGCCAAAAGGAGCCCCCTGAGTGGGAACGGTCAGAGGCCCCACCGGGAGGCTGGCCCTGCTTTCCAACCACCTTGTGATGCTGGCTGCAGAACGAATGCTGGTCTCTGGGTAACCTTCAGTGGGTGTTCGGCATGGCAGGGAGCAGGCAGCAGGCTCACCGGGTGTCTCTGTGGCTGTCTGCTGGCCATGCATAGGCATGGTTCTCCCCTCCTCTTGTCCTGCCCTTGGTTGCTCTGTGGCATTTAAGCCTTCCCTTGGAGCTGTCAGCACCAGCCGCCTCTGCTCTAGGTGCCCACAGCAGGAAAGCTGTGCTGGGCTCCAGCCTGGGACTCTGCCTCCCTCCTGCCTAGCCCTGACTATGAAGCCTGGCCCTGACACTCCTTCCTTTAAATGCCATGTGGGCAAGAGGAAGAGTGTGGCAGCTGCAGGGACCAAAGGTGAAGCAGTGAGAAACAACCATATGGTCAACCCGCAGGAATCTCTAGCCAGACTGTTAAGTTCTAGGACCCCAACCTATAGCCACCAGCCAGACCAAAGACCTATCTCCAGTGGGCATCAATCACCCAGCAGGAGGGAAAAAGCTCACCCTGAGAGAGAGTAGCCAACCCCATTGAGCTCCAGGGCTTTGTAGCAAACTAACATAATTCCAGAAGGTCCCACTGAGATTTGAACTAAGATCCCAGGATTCAGAGTCCAGAGTGCTGCCCATTACACCATGGGACCTACTACTATGCCATTTTTTAGACCCCTGTAACTTGCAGCTGCACTTATTGCTTCCCACCAGTGGCTTCCTCTCACAGGACTCTCTCTCCTCCTCCAGTGACTGTGGTCCTGCTCTACTGGATCCGCAGGTCCTGCCCTGAGTCCCTGCATCCCCCTGCTTTGTCTCCATTCCCTGCAGGCTTCAGAAATAGGGGCAGAAGCCCAGTATCTTTTCCTACTGCAGAGCCCAAGCTCAGGGACTCACCTTGGGTGCAGGCACCGCTGTGCTACCAGAAAACAAGCCACCACTGCACAAAGAAAAATGAAAGGCCTGCCAAAGCCTGGGATTGAACCAGGGACTTTTAGAACTTGAGTCTAATGCTTTCCTAACTGAGCTACTTTGGCAGCTATGTAGCAGTATTTTGGCCGGTTGCTTCTCTGCCTGGGATGGTTTTTGCAGCAGTTGCACACAAAAAGGACGTCATTGGGAGCGGCTCATGAAGACAAGACTCGCTTTTGCCTGCCTTGCTCAGCTTGACTTGCTGCCTCACCCCGTTCCTGCCCTAGTGCCCGGGTTGACCTGGTGGTAGAAGGGGACTGGGGGCCAGTGGCGCGGGGAGGAGGTTGAGCTGGACCCTGAGCTAGACTAGACCCTGGCGGTGAGAGTCTGGCCACCACTTGCCACCCCCCATCCCCCGCCCCGTTGTCCTGGCTTCCCCCACTAGGCGTCATGTCGGGAGGGAAGTGGGGCTTCTGCCTCCCCTCCCCGATTTTCACACCACAGAGGAGTGCAAACAGGAAAACGAACGGCTGCTCCACACCCCCACCGGAGGAACCCGACATAGCCTCAGGATTAAGACCTAAGGACTCAGGCTGAGAACTGATATAACTCCACTCATCTGGGATTTATCAACTTGTTTTCCATGGACCAGGGCCAGATCCAGCATTTTTCCTGCCCCAAGCAGCAAAAAAAAAAAAAAAAAAAAGAATCCACAATCGATGGCAGCTCTACCGTTTTCGGCAGCAAGTCTTTCCCTCCGAGAGGGACTGAGTGGGCCAAATTGCCGCTGAAGAGCCAGACGTGCCTCCCCTCTCCGTTGGCTGCCCCAGGCACCTCCTTGCTGTGCTGGCAGCACCACATGATGTAGCAGGCGATAGCTAACCCAGGTGGGGACATGACCCCACACACCGCATTCAAAGGACCTCTCCCTTGTGTGGATTCTCTGATGTTCAGAAAGGGATGAGTGAGTGTGGAAAATGCTTCACTAACACCTCAGCGCTTTCTAAACATCAGAGAATCCACACGGGGAGTGGCCCTACGAATGCCCTGTGGGAAAAGCTTCTCTTGGCACTCAGCCCCTGTGAGCCATCGGAGAATCCGCCAGGGAGACCAACACCATAAACACCTCTAGGGCTCGCCAGATTTTTTTTCTTTAATATTTTTTCCTGATTCCCAGACAGTAGCTTTTAAAGCTGTTTGAACTGTTTGCAGCACTGTTATCCCTCAGTCTGACCAGATGAGTGGCCCATTTTTGCCTTTTGCAGTTTGCCCTGTTTTGAGGTGGGCCCATTTGTCCCTCTTCTGGCCTTTGTTCTGTTTCCCAGGCAAATTGGTCATCTGGCCTCCACCTCTCTCTTTGTTCTCTGAAAGACATAAATCCACACCGTGTAGAGGTCAAGCAGAGGAGTTTATTGCACACAGCGCTGGCGGAGTGTCACCTGGCTTATTAGGCTCAGAGGCACTGTCAATCAATTGATTACAATAGAACATATAGGTGATGGGGAAGGCAGTGCCACACCCCGGGATAGGTTTTGCAGCAAGATAAGATAGCACAGTAGCCAATGGTTAACAGGTTATATAATGTCTGTGCCCATGGTCTCAAGTTAGCAAGTTAACATTTAATGAATACTTTGATAAAATGTTAGTAGTATAAAATATCTATGTTGAATTCTGATTTGGGGTCCATAGGAATGGAGCAACTCCTTTGATTGTCCAACAGGTACATTCCTAGGGGTTAAAGCAAAGAAATAGTGAAAGTATATGGCAATAAAGATTGTTTTTTGTGTGTCTTAAGGCAGGCATTGGTCCCTGGGAAGGGAGGTGGAAGGATGCCATATCTTATACTGACATGTGCCAACTTTTCATAAACTCAAGGTTGTATCTGTGGGAAGAACGTCTCCCTACAGAAGAGACTAACACAATAGGAAGAGGGATTCTTTGTTCATTCTGCAACTCTGAATAAGACACAATTCTTTAGTTCTTAGCTCCAACACCTGGCAATTTGCTGACCAGGCCTATCTTAGCAAGCAAGGCTTTCTGGTTACCCAGCTTTCTCTTATCTGATCATTATTTGTAGGCCTCTGGTCCCTTGACCATACTCTGGACTTTGGCTCTGGAAAAGAGCTGGCACAATCCATACACCAGGTTGTTATATAAAATGCACATCAGGGGTGGCTCCAGATCCCAGCACGCCAAGCACATGCTTGGGGCGGCATGCCGTGGGGGGCGCTCTGCCGGTCGCCGGGAGGGCAGCAGGCGGCTTCGGTGGACCTCCCGCAGGCGTGCCTGTGGAGGGTCTGTTGGTCCCGTGCGGCTTCGGTGGAGCCGTGGGAGCAGCGGATCCTCCTCAGGCATGCCTGCGGGATGTCCACCAGAGCCGCGGGACCGGCGACCGGCAGAGCGCCTCCCGCTGCGTGCCGCCATGCTTGGGGTGGTGAAATGTCTAGAGCCGCCCCTGCTTCACATACAGTAATGGCAAAGTTCTTGGTTCAGGCTTGTAGCAGTGATGGAATAAACTGCAGGTTGAAATGAAGTCTCTGGAGTACATCCACAGCTGGGATGGGTCATTCAGTCCTTTGTAGAGAGCTTCAGTTTGTAGCAAAGTCCCTCCAGACGTATGAAGCAGGATTGAAGACAAGATGGAGATGAGGCATCAGCCTTTTATAGTCTCTTGCCATGTAGTCTTTGTCCCAAGGACACTCTATCAAGCACGTGGCATAGAAAAACCTCAAAGTTCTGTCCATAGGCAGGTCCTTGAATACCTTGCTGAGGCACAAGGCGTATCTGCCTTCTCTCAATGGGTTAGAATCATAGAATCATAGAATCTCAGGGTTGGAAGGGACCTCAGGAGGTCATCTAGTCCAACCCCCTGCTCAAAGCAGGACCAAACCCAACTAAATCATCCCAGCCAGGGCTTTGTCAAGCCTGACCTTAAAAACCTCTAAGGAAGGAGATTCCACTACCTCCCTAGGTAACCCATTCCAGTTCTTCACCACCCTACTAGTGAAAAAGTTTTTCCTAATATCCAACCTAAACCTCCCCCTCTGCAACTTGAGACCATTACTCCTTGTTCTGTCATCTTCTACCACTGAGAACAGTCTAGATCCATCCTCTTTGGAACCCCCTTTCAGGTAGTTGAAAGCAGCTATCAAATCCCCCCTCATTCTTCTCTTCTGCAGACTAAGCAATCCCAGTTCCCTCAGCCTCTCCTCATAAGTCATGTGCTCCAGCCCCCTAATCATTTTTGTTGCCCTCCGCTGGACTCCCTCCAATTTATCCACATCCTTCTTGTAGTGTGGGGCCCAAAACTGGACACAGTACTCCAAATGAGGCCTCACCAGTGCTGAGTAGAGGGGGATGATCACATCCCTTGATCTGCTGGAAATGCCCCTACTTATACAACCCAGGGGTTGATTGTATAGCTGATGGTCCTTAATGAGCCATCAAGCAGGCTAGACAGAACTGACACCAACTTGTCTGGGGTGTTTCCCGGAAGCAGAGCACAAGTTTGAAATACGGGCAGCATAGAGCCAGGGGTGAGCTGCAGACGGTTCGCAACGGTTCGCGCGAACCGTTTGCTAAAATTAGACGCCGGACAGAGAACCGGATGCTAAAGTTCTCTGTCCGGCGTCTAATTTTAGCAAACGGTTCGCGCGAACCGTTGCGAATTCTGCCTCCACCTCCTGCCATGAAGCTCCTCCTTGCTTCTCCTCCCCCACGGCTTCCCGCGAATCAGCTGTTAGCGCGGGAAGCCTGGGAGGGCTGAGAAGCAAGCAGGCTTCCCCGGCCCAGGAAGACGATGCTGAGGTAGGAAACTAAGGGGGAGGGGGGGGCGTGTGCCCCGGCCGGTCCCTGGCCGCGGCCCGTCCCCGCCTCCCCGGCCGCGCCCCTGCCCGGCCACCCGGCCTCCCCGTCCCCGGGTCCCCGCCCGACCCTCACCGGCTGCGGCACGGCCCCGCGTCCCCCCCCCCGTCCCCGGCCGCGACCCTCCCCGGCCCCGCGTCCCCGACTCCCCCTGAACCCCTCCCCGGCCGCCCGGCTCCGGCCGCACCCCCCCCGGGTCCCCGCCCGACCCTCCCGGTCCGCGCCCCCCCCCCCACGTTCCCGGCCCCGCGTTCCCGGCCGCGACCCTGCCCGGCCCCCCCCCCGGCCCCGGGTCCCCACCCGACCCTCACCGGCTGCGGCATGGCCCCGCGTCCCCGACCCCCCCCCGAACCCCTCCCCGGCCGCCCGGCTCCGGCCGCAACCCCCCCGGGTCCCCGCCCGACCCTCCCTGGCCGTGACCCCCCCCCGCATTCCCGGCCGCGACCCTGCCTGGCCCCCCCCCGTCCCCGGGTCCCCGCCCGACCCTCACCGGCTGCGGTTTGGCCCCACGTCCCCAACCCCCCCGAACCCCTCCCCGGCCGCCCGGCTCCGGCCGCAACCCCCCCCCGGCCCTGCCGTGCCCCCACCTACCGGGATGCTCGGCTCTGGACACGGCCCCCCACCTCCAGCCCGGCCTGGCCCCGTGGCTCCAGCCGCCCCTGCTGTTTTGCCAGGGGGCCGGGCTCCGGCAGCGCGGGTCTGGGCGTGGCGGCGGCCCCGGCTGCCCGGCTCCAGCTCTGGCCACAGCCCTCCCTGGCTCCAGCCGGCCAGCCACCTGGCTCCGGCCGCTGGGCTCCCGCCGCATCCTCCGGCTCCGGCCGCGCGACTCCTGTCCCGGCCCAGCCACGTCCAGGCAGCGCGGTAAGGGGGCAGGGAGGGGGTGTTGGAGAGAGGGTAGGGGAGTTTGGGGGTGGGGGGGTTAGAGGGCAGGGAACAGGGGGATTGAATGGGGGCAAGGGTCCCGGGGAGCAGTCAGGAAAGAGCAGGGGTTGGATGAGGTGGTGGGCACTCAGGGACAGAGAGAAGGGGTAGTTGTATGGGGTAGGGGTTCTGGGGGGCCATTGAGAATGAGAGGAGGGGTTGGGTGGGGCGGCAAGGGGCAGTCAGGGGACAGGGAAGGGGGGGATGGGTCAGGGGTCTCGGAGTGTGTGTGTCAAGGAACATGAGGGGTTGGATGGGGCACGACCCTCCCCCCCAGAGGGGGGGGGGAGGAGGAACCCGTTGTTAAAATTTTGGAAGGAGGAGGGAACCGGTTGTTAAAAATTTGGCAGCTCATCACTGCATAGAGCCAATATTCATAACGTCAACTACAAAAATGATACACATCTAGAGATAGCATCATTATAATCAGCCAATCATAACTTCTCCATAGACCCCTTACACGACAACCTTTCTACCATATTGGCTGCAAATATAGAACAGTGGTCGCAACAGTGATCTATACAGTTTCAGATTATGTCAATAACGTCACAGGAGGTGACACGGCATCAGTGAGACTGATACTGGAATACTGCCTCCAGTTTTGGTGTCCTCATTTGAAAAAGATGTTGTGAAATTGGAGCTGGGGCAGCAAAGAGCCACCAAATGTTCTGAGGGCTGGAGAAAAATGCCTTCTAGTGAGCTATTGAACGAGCTCAACCTGTTTAGCTTATCAAAAGAAGATTGAAAGGTGACTTCATTGAAGTGTTGAAGGGCCTTAATGGAGAGAAAAGATTGGGTTTTAAGGGGCTCTTGAATCGAGCAGAGAAAGGCATAACAAGACCCAATGGCTGGAAGGTGAAAAGAGACAAATTCATGTTACAACTAAGGCACAAATATTCAACAGCGAGGATGTTTCACCACAGGAACAAGCTACCAAGGAAAGTGCTGGATTCACTATCTCTTGATATCATTAAATGAAGACTAGCTGCCTTTCTGGAATGTGTTTGCCCCAAAAGTAGCTCTTGTGTCATACAGGAGGCCTGTGATATGCAGGGGGTCAGATTAGATGCTCTAATGGTCTCTTCTGGCCATAAAGTCAACTAATTTCTGAAAAACTGAATGTAGCATTGGGAGCAGCATCTGATGTTTTCCTGTCTAGCCGGCTTGCTGCCTAGAACGAACGCTCCTTGAGTGGGGTGAGCCACAGGGAGTAGCTCATACCTCCACAGTGCCTGGCCAGGGGCAGGACATTAGCACAGCAAGGGAGGGGTGTGGCCGTGACATCACAAAGGCCTTTTGCAGGACCTCAGACTATTGGTCAAAGGTGGTGGGGAGGTGGTGACCTCACAGAGAGATGCTGACATCAGCCAGGCAAGACGGGGCGAGGGTCCAGGGAAACCTCAGAGACTCCTATGGCTTTGCTTCAGCAAGTCTCCTTCTCCAGGTCTCTCTTTGAGGACTGAGAGAGTATTCGGGTTCAGGTACGTGAGCGCCAGGAGGAACCTCTTTTGAGTTTTCTCCTTCCCTTTTAGTGATTTTACTAGAAAACAGACGTCCCTGTTTAGAAGGTAAGAGCCTCCTCGAGGGAAGGGGTGTCATGGGGGCGTCACAGTGCCTCCCCCAATGTAAGGAAGTTCCCACCACCCTGCTCTGTGTTTGCAGTGTGGGAGAGAGCAGCATCCACGGCAGTGATTTGCTCCTGGCTGCCGGAGCGGAGCAAAGCAGCAGGCTCAGCTGTCAGAACTTCCCAGAGCGATGAAAGGGGAGGGGCCCATGGCTCTGTAGCAGGAATGCAGGGCAGGTGAGTTCACGACGGGCATTGTGGGATACTGGAGGAGGCCAGTTGTGGTGATATAATGAACAGCAGCATCTACTCTGTCACTTTAAGTTTGCTGCAAAAAGCTTTTGCTTTTTTGTTTGCAAAAAGCTGGGGATTCTGACTTGGGGGGAGGGACGTCCCCCTGCCACATGGATCTTGAAAAGGGGAACAGAGACACCCACAGATCCCGGATGTGGGCAGGCAGGGGAAACCACACACTGAAGCTAGTTCATGGGATGGGGGACAGAGACACCCACCAGAGATCCTGGATGGGAGCACCCACATGATGGGGATCTTCAACTGGGAGGAGGGAAGCACCATGTACCAGAGGTTCTGAAGGGGGAACAGGGACACCCACACACCAGGTGTCTTGCAGCAAGAGCTGCGGTCTTAATTTACACAGGGCAGTGATGGGGAATTAACCATGTCCCATGCTTCAGCAAGTCTCCTTCTCCAGGTCTCTCTTTGAGGACTGAGAGAGTATTCGGGTTCACAGACGTGAGCGCCAGGAGGAACCTCTTTCGAGTTTTCTCCTTCCCTTTTAGTGATTTTACTAGAAAACAGAAGTCCCTGCTTAGAAGGTAAAAGCCTCCTCAAGCGAAGGGATGTCCTGGGCATGTCACAGTTCGGATGCCAGTGGCCCCCCTACACTGTAAGGAAGCTCCCGCCACCTGCTCTGTGGTCGCAGGGCGGGAGAGAGCAGCATCCACGGCAGTAATTTGCTTCTGCCTGCTGGAGCAGAGCAGCAGGCTCAGCTGTCAGAACTTCCCAGAGCGATGAAAGGGGTGGGGGCCCATGGCTCTGTAGCAGGAGTTCAGGGCAGGTGAGTTCACGGCAGGCATTGTGGGATACTGGAGGAGGCCAGTAATGGTGATATAATGAACAGCAGCGTCTACTCTGTCACTTTAAGTTTGCTGCAAAAAGCTCTAGCCCTCTCATCAAAGTCGTTTTATTTTGTCAGCAAAACAGGGCAGTTTTGTCACCAGACGTGGTATTGCAGTGTGTACACCAGCCACAAGCTGCCGACCGAGGGAGCGTAGTGTGTTTTTCACACACCTGAGCAATATAATTCTGCTGAAACAACTTTGTAGTGCAGACCTGGCCAAAGATTCACTCACACACAACTTGTAAGGGAAACGTCATGTGCTCCTCTGCTTTGCAGAATCCAAACACAAGTAAAGCTTGTCAGGCCCGGGTGGCGATGGCAGGGAGTCAGATGTGGGCAGACACTGTATTTTAGCACCCCCCCAGGCACCATGGCTTAGCTGGCTAAAGCTTTTTTTTTGTAAACAGGAGATGCTGGGTTCAACTCCCAGTGGTGCCTTGTTGAGATGCTTTTAGAGCACCTGCTATTGGCTACTGTCAGAAGACAAGATTCAGAACTAGATGGGCCTTTGGTCCAGCCCAGTGTGGTTTTTCTTATGTTTTAAATAACACTCACGGGCACTGGTAATAGAGTTACTGAACGTTTGGGAGTTAGGAGCGGGTAGGTCAGTGGTCCAGTCCCCACACAGATGACCCCTGTCTCCCTCTGGGACAGGGGCAGGTCTGAGCTCTCACCCAAATGCTCATTGTGGCTGCCAGAATCTGTGAGCAACTTGTTTAGTTGACGGCAAAGGTTGAGTCCTGCTTTGTGCACCGTGTGTGAGAATGAAAATCCTAAACTGCCCTTTGAAATAACGAATGCAGCAGGACGTGTTATTGTCCCTGCCCCAAAGCAGACAGACCAATGGAGAAATGCCGTCGAGTCCAAGGTAACACTCCACTGCCATTTTAACCTTTTTTGCTTGCTAAACTCCTTCTTATCTGCCCGACCCAGGCTGCCCTCTGCCTCAGCTGCTGCTCCCGGCCTGCTCTAGAGTCAAACACGCAGGGCCCCCAGGGGAACAGAGGCTGGGACAGGGCAGCAGCCTGGGCTGGGCTGGGAAGATGCTGGGAGTTCTCGTTCCCTGAGAACTGGCCTGGTTCCTTCTCAACAGCAAACAAATCAGTTCCACGTCCCCTCCCCAGAAAAGCCAGCCTGGAGCCAAGGGCAGCAGGGGACGATTCCCTCCAGTTCCCACCGAGGCAGGAGAGAAGCCAGGGTGTTTCTAGCAGAGTTTATGGAACTGAGGTGGGGAAACCAGCCTTTAATAACAGGCAGTTCCAGTTTAAGCTCAGTGTTTTTAACAATTTCTACAACATTAAATAACCCTTCAATCCTAGTGTCACCATCCATAAAATTGCTTCACCCTTATAGGTTCCCAAGTGCCCAACTAAACATCTCTTCAAATCCAAGGGAGTGGAGATCAGTCAGTGTTCAGAGTCATCCCACATAAAAGAACCATGTTGTGGTACATACTGGCCCCATCATGTGGCCATGGCCTTTCCCTCTTCTCTGTCAAAAGTTTTAGTATTTTGCACAGAAACTTTCTTCCCTCAGGAGACACCTGGGAACCAGGGCTGCCAGCCACACAAACACCTTTAAGAGGAGGCGTAATCTATCAAAAAATGATCTCCCTTCTTCAGTTCAGTGAAAACCTGAAATGCTACTTATCCCAGCAGAGCCGGAGGATTGAAAGCAGCTACATCAAACCCCTGTGTAGCTAGCAGGAATGAACACAAATACTCCCTCATATCTGAAGTGATGTTTAGTTTTACCCTTGGTAAACTAGAAGACTAAAGGGAAAGGCAATGGTGGTGTCAGATGTAAAGAGTGAAACATGAAACAATCATCATGGTTATTCCCATAGTGACTGCAAAATCTTTCTATATTCTTCTTAATATCATCAGTGTATTATTTTCTCTGGCATCTAGACATTGACTAGACATTGACCAAGAAATTTGGATCTTGATAAAATAATCAACTACCCCTCATTAAGGTAGTGGACTTGACACCCACTCGGGTGTCTCCATGCAGGTTCAAGTACTAACAACAGTGGCTGCCTTACAGCCATAGCTCTTAATCAGGGCAATGCATTGATACAAATTCCTGTTAAATAATTTCTCAGCCAGAGTCCCTCACCCACATTCTTTAAGGCACTGGGCCACCGTGTGGATGTTTCATTTCCTGCCTCAATTTCACACAGTGACACAATTTCCTTTGCACAGATCCATGAACAGCAAAACCTCCCTGTGTCTCTTGTTTGAGCCAGGGCATTCGATTCCAGTGAACCCTTCTCTTCTGCAATGGCAATGGTCAGACAGAGGGGACATGGTCACCTGCATCCCTGCCAGGGAGATATTGGCTCGGCTCTTTCTTTCTGCTGCTATTGCTAATCCATGAAACATCAGGGATGGAATGCAAGGCTTAGTTCACACACCAATCCCCTGAAACATTTCAGTGCCCCAGAGAAATCCTGTCCCCGGCTATTGGCATGATATGGTGGAGATTCGAGTAGGAAAGGGATTGTCTGAATTGTCAGTGTGGGGAATGAACAACAATCTACAGCAATGTCGTTAGCCACAAACACACTCTAATCTTGCTCCAGCTGGAAGGGAAATGGGCAGGAACTCTTGCTGTTCACCATGGACACACTTACACTAATGCACAGCCGTGAGTGTGCTGGGGGAGCTGGTCTGAGCCATTTGAAGTGACAATTCTGTGAGAACAGAATCATGGTGTAGTGCAGCAGTTTGTACATCAAGTAGTTGTGGCTGAGTGGTTAAGGCAATGGACTAGTAAACCATTGGGGTCTCTCTGTGCAGGTTTGAATCCTGCCAATTATGGAAGCATTAGTGTATTGTCGTTGCTATTGTCTTAGTGCCTGAGCATCCATGGAGCCAGATCTGGTCTCACTCTGAGGCTGTCTACACTTAAAAAGCTGCTGTAGCACTGTGGCATAGACAGTTGCTATAAAGAGGGGAGGGATTTTCCATCCCTGTAATAGCTGCATTGGCAGAACAAGCTTTCCTTTCATTTAGCACTATCTAACCATGGCTTAGGTCAGCTTAATTATACTGGTTCTAGGGTTTTTCACACCCTGAAAGACGTCCTTATTAGAGGGTTTATCCCATCACCCTCCCATTCCCTGGTCCTTCTCATGTGACCAGAGAGCAGCAATGCACGAAGTTCAAAAGTGCAAACAATTCAATGTTTATTGGGGTAAACTTCCAGCAAGCAACGATTCCAGTTTCATCCCAGCTCTGACACCACAGAGCCTTGCCTGTGACTCTGTTCCCATTTCCCTCCTTAGGAAAACATGATTCCAATTCCCCCCTAACTTCCTGACTGCAGACTATATAGTAAAACTTGAGTTCTGCTTAGCTAGACCTAACCACTCATTTTACTGAAATGTAACTAATCAATCCTAACATGATTATCTAACCAGTTATGTCCCACCACCTTAATTGGTTTACACCCAACAAAATTAATTCTACAGCAGACAGAAACAATCACAGACCCAGACAGAGATTATACAGACAAACAATAGGGAAGTGGGGACTACAGTGATAGAACAACACAGAAATGAGGATTTCACACCCCTACTATTGACAGGTGAGTTCTTGCCAGACAGGAAGCTACCAAACTCAGTTTTCTTTAACCATCTTTACCTGGTGGTGCTGGGCATTGTCAGGACAGGACTGTATTCCCAACAGCCCAATAGCACCTTATTTCAGTGTGATTGGTGAGGACGTGACCATTCGCTTCCCAGCCTATGATTTGTAGCCCTGAGGATTAATCTGTTGGTCTGTATAAAATGTCTTTTGATAAATTTAAATATGTAAAAGGCTTATAGATTTATTTGCAATAGCTGAAATGCAAGATACCTCCAGACATCCAGGTCAGACATCCTGTGACGTTAAGGGTAACCTTTAGGACCCTTACTCAGAAAAGTAATAATAAGACAAATTACCTACGCAAATGTCTGGAGACCTTTTAACTAAGCCAACAGCAGTAAAGGGTGGAAAGTGGGGATTTTTGCCCACAAATCTATCAAGTACACCACAAATGCGTACATATCTGTCACTCATATGCACACACGTTAGCCTATGAGGCAGGTGTACCCCAACATTTCCTTGGGGGAAAGACAAAATTTGGGCATAGGGAGGAAGGATTTCCGAATAATGCTCTATAAAAGGTGAAACAAATACCATTAGGCAGGCGATACACCCATCTATCCGTTCCTGTCTATTCCATCACCTCCACCCCATCTACGCATCGATGCTACCCATTTACAACAAGGCTGTTAACTATTGACAGACCGTGGTATTATATCTTTTCAAAGCTGTAAGTATAAAGGAATCTAATTTCTGCTTTACCTTTAAAAAGCATCTAGTTTATATAGGGTTAAAGTCATACCCATTTTATCACTTCCTTTATCATAAGTGTGAACAACACCCATAGTGCTACTGCACAGAGGGAGTTTATAACAGTGTATTATCATAAATATATCTCTTAAAGAACTGTGATATTTTGTAACTTTGTAATCTCAATCTGTTTTTAACATTTTTACATTTATTTATTGTTTCATTGATTTTAATAAAAGATCTTTATGACTATTTCTGTCTCAGTGTAAGTGCCTGTCATATATCCCGAAGCTCCTTGTATAAACTCTGTGAAGCCTGATTCAAGATGAACTTTATCTTCTGATCACACATATTGGTGAGCCATACCCATATTATTAACATCTATTAATTATTATTAATATTACTAATTAAGTAGAAAATTAATTATCAAATAAAATTAAATTAAGTGGATAAATTCCACCGACCCTACTAACCCACCCCAAATCAGGCTACAGGTTGCCCCTGCGGCGCAGCCAAAGAGCAGGGCCTCAGACTGTCCCAGTGAGAGAAGCCCTGACACCGGCAAACAGTGATTGTGATTCTGTCTTCCCTACCTCTGTGACTAGCTACATGAGACTCATCTACCTCCATTGTTAACGTCTAGGCCTTTCCAGACAGGCGTGAAAATCCACATCCTAACAGCTGCCCCTGGGCTCCCCTTTGCCAGCTGCCTGCCATCTCCCCGCTGTTCACGCTGGCAAAGCCCCCAGCCAGCCCTGTGTGCCCTGCCTTCCCCTGCCAGCGCTCGCCCTCCGCGCCATGGGGAGCTGGGGCCATTGCGGGGTTTGCTGCTTTGTGCTCATGGAAGCAGCCTGTCACATCCCTTGACATGGATCCGTTTGGTGTCCCAGTGGCTCATCATCCCTCGGGGAGCCCTGGGTGCAAGGACTGTGGGCAGCACGAGGCTTCTTCTGTATATCTCTGGAGTAGCCCCTAGCCACACCCCCCTCCTGCCTGCACACAGCCCCTAGCGACCCTCCTCCCGGCACCCTGAGCTCCCCTCTGCCTGCACGCAGCCCCTAGGTACTCCCTGCCTGCACCCTGAGCTACAATCCTGCCTGCACACAGCCCCTAGCTACCCTCCTCCCGGCACCCTGAGCTTCACCCTGCCTGCAAACAGCCCCTAGCTACCCTCCTCCCGGCACCCTGAGCTCCCCCCTGCGCACACACAGCCCCTAGCTACTCCCTGCCTGCACCCTGAGCTACAATCCTGCCTTCAAACAGCCCCTAGCTACCCTCCTCCCGGCACCCTGAGCTCCACCCTGCCTGCAAACAGCCCCTAGCTACCCTCCTCCTGGCACCCTGAGCTCCCCCCTGCCTGCACACAGCCCCTAGGTACTCCCTGCCTGCACCCTGACCTACAATCCTGCCTGCACACAGCCCCTAGCGACCCTCCTCCCGGCACCCTGAGCTCCCCCCTGCCTGCACACAACCCCTAGGTACTCCCTGCCTGCTCCCTGACCTACAATCCTGCCTGCACACAGCCCCTAGCTACCCTCCTCCCGGCACCCTGAGCTCCCCCCTGCCTGCACACAGCCCCTAGGTACTCCCTGCCTGCTCCCTGACCTACAATCCTGCCTGCACACAGCCCCTAGCGACCCTCCTCCTGGTACCCTGAGCTCCCCCCTGCCTGCACCCAGCCCCTAGGTACCCCCTGCCTGCACCCTGAGCTACAATCCTGCCTTCAAACAGCCCCTAGCGACCCTCCTCCTGGTACCCTGAGCTCCCCCCTGCCTGCACACAGCCCCTAGGTACCCCCTGCCTGCACACAGCCCCTAGCTACCCTCCTCCCGGTACCCTGAGCTCCCCCCTGCCTGCACACAGCCCCTAGGTACTCCCTGCCTGCACCCTGAGCTACAATCCTGCCTTCAAACAGCCCCTAGCGACCCTCCTCCTGGTACCCTGAGCTCCCCCCTGCCTGCACACAGCCCCTAGGTACTCCCTGCCTGCTCCCTGAGCTACAATCCTGCCTGCACACAGCCCCTAGCGACCCTCCTCCTGGTACCCTGAGCTCCCCCCTGCCTGCACCCAGCCCCTAGGTACCCCCTGCCTGCATACAGCTCCTAGCTACCCTCCTCCTGAGCTATCCCCTCTTAATAAACAGCCCCTACTATCCCCTGCCTGCACCCTGACCTACCCCTGCTCGCACACAGCCTCTAGCTACCCCCTCCCTGCGCCCTAACCTAGCCCTCCCTGCACTGAGCCCCTAGCTACCCCTCCCTGCACTCTGAGCTACCCCCCTGCTCACACACAGGCCCTAGCTATCCCCTGCTTGCACCCTGACCTACCCCCTGTCCACACACAGCCCCTCACTACCCTGTCCCTGAGCTACCCCCCTGCCCGCACACAGCCCCTAGTTACCTCCTCCTGGCACCCTGAGCTACCCTCTGACTGCACCCTGAGCTACCCCTCCCACCCGCACACAGCCCCAAGCTACTCCCTGCCCATAGGCGGCGAGTTCTATGGGCCCGTGGGGCCCAGGCCCCACCAATAATCCTGAAGCTGGGCCCAGCTCCACCAATGTTTGGCCCCAGTCCCTGTGCTTTGGGGGTCCCCGTGTCGCACTGCCGGGCGCTCTCACTGCAGCAGCAGCTCCCGGGAGAGGCCCCAGCAGCGACTGGGCTCACAGCCCATTGGCCGGGAACCCCAGCCAATGGGAGCTGCTGGGGGCGGTGCCGGAGCTGCCTGGCCACGCCTCCACAGCAGGGAGGGGGAGCGAGCCACAGGCAGCATCTGAGCCCTGGGCAGAGCAGCAGCAGCGTCTGTCCCTATCAGACAGACTCAGCCAGTGAGCTGTGGGGGCAGCCAGACACATGGACACAGCCGGGGAGGGGGGGTTGGTGGGGACAAACAGACACAGCTGGGGGTTGTGGGACAGACACACACAGCGGGGGGGGGGGACAGACACACACAGCCGGGGATGGTGGGGGCAGCCAGCCAGACACAGCCGGGGGCTTGTGGGACAGACAGACACAAGGACACAGCCAGGCGGTTGTGGGACAGACACACACAGCGGAGGACAGACAGACACAGCCGGGGGTGGTGGGGGCAGCCAGCCAGACACAGCCAGGGGCTTGTGGGACAGACAGACACAAGGACACAGCCAGGGGGTTGTGGGACAGACACACACAGCGGGGGGGGGGGGCAGCCAGACAGACACAGCCGGGGGTTGTGGGACAGACAGACATAAGGACATGGCCAGGGGTGTTGTGGCACAGACACACACAGCCGGGGGTGGTGGGGACAGACAGATGGAGCTGTGGGAGGGGAAAGGAGCAGCCATGGGCACCCCGGGGCTGGTATAAAATACACAGGACAGGGGGGGGGGCTTCCTGAGGGGACTATAGCAACACTCCCCGCAGAGCAGACCCAGGTTGCAGCTGGCTCCGCCCATCACAGCCCCCTGCCCCACAGAGACCCACACAACCCTCTGCCCCCTCGAGAGACTCCCAATGACCCCTGTGTCCCTGTCACTCCTCTCCAGAGAGCCCTCCCCTTTGTGCCAGCCCACTCCCCTCCCCCACTGCCTCCCCTCCTCCAAAGCTCCCTACAATCTCCCCCTTTGCCTTCCACCCCACAGCCCAGCCCATTCCATTGGCCGGCAGGCTCCCAGTCTAGTGGCTATCAGGGCCCATGGGAGCTGCACCTGAGGCAGGGTGCCTGCTTGCAGATGCAGACCTGCCTGGCTGTGCCTCCACAGCACAGGGAGGGGGAGCCACAGGTGAGCAAGCCCTGGTCATCATCATCATCACAGGCCCAGTAATTCTCTGGATATTTAATTTCACTGAGGCAAAATGTGTGCAATTTTATGGGTTGAATGATTGAATGACATAATACCCACCTGCCCACATTGTCCATCACTAAGTCCAGTAATTTTGTCAAGTGTTTGTTGCACAACATGGTGGTGCCTACCCCTACCTTGTGCTTCAGGGGTTGATGGGGTCCAGGGCAGCCTGTTATAGCCTGTTATAGAACTACCTGATTAGTAATTGGATATGTTGGCTGGCATCATTTTTTACGTGTTCGCTCCCCCTGATGTTAGAACCTGGCTACACCACTGGGGAGGGGAGCTTCCTAGACCTGTGCAGCTGGGGCTTGGGTGAATTTTGTGATACTCTGCCCCTCCCCAGCTACCACCCTGCAGTCCCCACTCCTGCACCATGCTGGGCAAGGGGCAGCCCCATCCCCAGTGAGGCTATGGTGAGGGGTGGCAGCAGGGGAGGCCACATGTGATGGCAACCTCCCCCCTCGGTACCCACCATAGGGGAGGCGAGTGGGCTTTCTGGACCTGAGAGGGACCCTAGGAGCATGTGCAGTGAACTGCGGGGGAGAGGAGGGGTCCCTCCCCTGGAGCTTGCTGCTGCCAGGGAGGGTGGAGGGGAGTCCTCTTTAGCCCTAGCCATGGGGCAGCCTGTCTGCACCCCAAGTTCCTTATCCCCAGCCCTGCCCCAGAGTCCTCACCTGACAGTAAAAACACACAACTTAAATTTGGTGGTCAGTTTAGAGTATCATAGAATATCAGGGTTGGAAGGGGCCTCAGGAGGTCATCTAGTCCAACCTCATGCTCAAAGCAGGACCAATTCCCAACTAAATCATCCCAGCCAGGGCTTTGTCAAGCCGGGCCTTAAAAACCTCTAAGGAAGGAGATTCCACCACCTCCCTAGGTAACCCATTCCAGTGTTTCACCACCCTCCTAGTGAAAAAGTTTTTCTTAATATCCAACCTAAACCTCCCCCACTGCAACTTGAGATCATTACTTCTTGTTCTGTCCTCTGCTACCACTGAGAACAGTCTAGATCCATCCTCTTTGTAACCCCCTATCAGGTAGTTGAAAGCAGCTATTAAATCCTCCCTCATTCTTCTCTTCTGCAGACTAAACCATCCCAGTTCCCTCAGCCTTTCCTCAGAAGTCATGTGCTCCAGACCCCTAATCATTTTTGTTGCCCTCCACTGGATTTTCCAATTTTTCCACATCCTTCTTGCAATGTGGGGCCCAAAACTGCATGTAGTTCTCTAGATGAGGCCACACCAATGTTGAATAGAGGAGAATGATCATGTCCCTCGATCTGCTGGCAATGCCCCTACTTATACAGCCCAAAATGCTGTTAGCCTTCTTGACAAAGGCCAGAGGAGGGACTGTTAGTGCCTGTGCGGACTTCTGGGAAGTGCATGGGGTGGAAGGGGATGTTGGGATGCTCTGGAACCACTCCTTCAAAGCCAGTCAGGACTCTGGGGGAGCCTCCTCTCTGAGCAGACTGTCTCCAGGGCAAGAAGCTTACACCTCCCTGGGTCTGACCTCAGAGCATTCAGCATGCCCTTCCACACCATGCACTTTCCACAGTGAGTCCGCCCAGGCGTGGTCCTGGGGTAGCCAGAGGTCCCTGCACCCCAACTCCGCAGTCAGATGTGACTCTCAGCCAGACTGTAAAACAGAAGGTTTATTAGATGACGGGAACACAGTTTAAACAGAGCTTGTTGGTACAGAAAACAGAACCCCTCTGTCAGGTCCATCTTGCGGGGCGGGCAGCCCAGAACCAAGTTCTGGGTCTCTCCCCATTTCCACAGCCAGCTCCAAACTGACACTCCCTCCTCTGGCCTCTGTGTCTCTTCCGGACAGGGAGGCCACCTGATCTCTTTGTTCCCAACACCTTCAAGTAGCATCTTACAGGGGAAACTGAGGCACCCACATAGTATTCAGAGAAAATATTAAGAATATTCCCACTTCATCACAACAGGTGCAACAAAATATAATACCGTATATTGAAGTAGGCAAGTGCTGCTTCTGACTTTCCACTTTTAATTGACCCTTGTAATCTTGTGGCGCTGACGCGTTGTAGCTTCATTTTATATCGGCTTACAGGGCGGGAGCGGGGGGGCACCACCATTTTGGGCCCCACAAAAAAATTATACAAACCTGCCGCCTATGTCAGCCGGTCCTTAGTTTCTGCTTGGTAAAGGCAAGTCAGTGGGGTCCATCCATCAGAAAAAGAGTCCCAGGACTTCTTGCTGGGCGCCAGGGTCCAAAAGCAGCACATTCCCTCCTGGAAAGGGCTGTGTTTCGAATGTCCGTCCAGTGCGCGTTGAAGGGAAGGATCTGCGTGCCTGGGAAGCTGCTTCCCTCCAGAGGCGCTTGAGAAGCCAAAGGGGCCATGGGTGAGTTTGTGATGAGGTGAGTCTGAAGTGTGGAAGTGGGAGGGTGTCTGTCACGGAGTGTAAGGGAGTCAGGCCCAGCACCCCTGGGCTCCCTGCCGATTCACAAGGACTCTCAGCCAGCCAGTAAAGCAGAAGGTTTATTTAGACGACAGGAACACAGTCCAACACAGGTCTTGCAGGCACAGATAACAGGATCCCCCCTGTTAGGTCCATCTTGGGGCCCCGGAGCCCCACAGCCCCCCTTGGGGATCAGAGCCCTCTCTCTCTGCCTCCCCTCTTTTCCCTAGCCAGCTCCAGTCTGCCCAACCCCCTCCGGCCCCTCCTCTCTGCCCAGCTTCTTTCCCGGGCCAGGAGGTCACCTGACCCCTTTGTCTCCAACACCTTTAGATGCACCTTTGCAGGGGAGGTGCTCGGGCCATCAGTTGCTAGGAGACAGAGTGTCAGGCATTCGGTTGCACCGGCCTTCTGCTTTCCTAGATACTTAGAGGCCTGCACCCAGCATTCCCAGCCCCCAGTACGAACAGTCCCACTTCGTAACACCTCTCCCCCCTTCGAGACCGAACTGAGCGGGGTCACTCCAGCCAGTGACCTGGGGAAGTTCGAACCCACCTACATTCCCAAGGCTGCGCCAGGGTCCCCCCCGTTCTGGGGGAAGAGTTACCCCAGGTCATTCCAGTTTCCTGCCCCCCTGTAGGTCGGGGGGACTCGAGGGCACTTGCAGGTTGCAGGGGGGAAGCCTTATGCCGCCCGCGCCCTTTCCCCACCCCAGTACCCCTGGGGGGCCCGCTGGGCTGGGGCCTTCTCCCCATGTTCCAGTCTGGGGGGCTGTGATTCGGGCTCTCTCGGTTCAGAGCCCCCCTTTTGACCCTGGCCCCCTCTGGACAGGCTCCTCGGGGCGGGGCAAGGGTCTTACAGCCATCTTCCCCCTGTCCCAGGCCTTCATAGAATCATAGAATCTCAGGGTTGGAAGGGACCTCAGGAGGTCATCTAGTCCAACCCCCTGCTCAAAGCAGGACCAAACCCAACTAAATCATCCCAGCCAGGGCTTTGTCAAGCCTGACCTTAAAAACCTCTAAGGAAGGAGATTCCACCACCTCCCTAGGTAACCCATTCCAGTTTTTACCACCCTACTAGTGAAAAAGTTTTTCCTAATATCCAACCTAAACCTCCCCCTCTGCAACTTGAGACCACTACTCCTTGTTCTGTCATTGGGTACCACTGAGAACAGTCTAGATCCATCCTCTTTGGAACCCCCTTTCAGGTAGTTGAAAGCAGCTATCAAATCCCGCCTCATTCTTCTCTTCTGCAGGCTAAACAATCCCAGTTCCCTCAGCCTCTCCTCATAAGTCATGTGTTCCAGCCCCCTAATCATTTTTGTTGCCGTCCGCTGGACTCTCTCCAATTTTTCCACATCCTTCTTGTAGTGTGGGGCCCAAAACTGGACACAGTACTCCAGATGAGGCCTCACCAGTGCTGAATAGAGGCAAATGATCACTTCCCTCGATCTGCTGGAAATGCCCCTACTTATACAACCCAAAATGCCATTAGCCTTCTTGGCAACAAGGGCACACTGTTGACTAATATTAAGCTTTTCGTCCACTGTAACCCCTAGGTCCTTTTCTGCAGAACTGCTGCCCAGCCATTCGGTCCCTAGTCTGTAGTAGTGCATGGGATTCTTCCGTCCTAAGTGCAGGACTGTGCACTTGTCCTTGTTGAACCTCATCATATTTCTTCTGGCCCAATCCTCTAATTTGTCTAGGTCCCTCTGTATCCTATCCCTACCCTCCAGCGTATCAACCACTCCTCCCAGTTTAGTGTCATCTGCAAACTTGCTAAGGGTGCAGTCCACATCCTTCCTCCCGCTCTGGCAGAAGTCACAGGAGCGGCAGTGCTGCCGGACATGGGTAAAGACCCAGGCCAGTAAAAGCTCCATAGCAGCTTCTGCTGGGTACGCCAGGCTCCCTGGTGCCCTGAGGGGGGAATGTCATGGGCCTGGCACAGCAGCTGGTGGCGATACTCCTGGGGTACCACCAACTGCCTCCTGATCCCCCCGGCTCCATTTTCCCTGGGGGAGCCCATTCTCGGTACAGGAACCCCTTCTCCCACAGGAACCTTTTCCGGCCACCTCGCCCCATGGTCTGTCCCTCCCCCCACCTGAGGTTGGCCAGGTCCCCTATCCTCTTGAGTATAGTGGGGAGTATAGTATAGTAAAATGACCGAGACAAACGGGGAGGGACTTGGTCCAGGGGTGGAGGAAGACAGAAAAAGGGACAGGCATGGGATTGGCTTCCTCTATTTTTTCCTTTGCTCAGCATTTTACCTGTGACTGTAATGGGCAGACTTGAGAAATACCAGTGGCCTCCGGCGACGTAGGTGGCCGCCCCGAGAGCGCAGAGCTGAGCATTTTGTGCTGGGCTGCTGCCTGCACCCCCAGTGCCTGGCCGTGATCGTATAGTGGTTAGTACTCTGCGCAGTGGCCGCAACAACCTCAGTTCAAATCCACGTCACAGCATTAATTTTTGGTGGGGAGGGGCTATCCTGCAGCACGCCTCGTGGCTCAGTCTGATGGCGTCCATTTGCAAAGAGAGCCATCAGCCGGTCCTTAGTTTCTGCTTGGTAAAGGCAAGTCAGTGGGGTCCATCCGTCAGAAAAAGAGTCCCAGGACTTCTTGCTGGGCGCCAGGGTCCAAAAGCAGCGCATTCCCTCCTGGAAAGGGCTGTGTTTGGAATGTCCGTCCAGTGCGCGTTGAAGGGAAGGATCCGCGTGCCTGGGAAGCTGCGTCACTCCAGAGGCGCTTGAGAAGCCAAAGGGGCCGTGGGTGAGTTTTTGATGAGGTGAGTCTGAAGTGTGGAAGGGGGAGGGTGTCAAGAGGAGGTTTTGAGAGGAAAAAAGGTGCTGCTGAGCTGGTAGGGGAGGGCAAAGTCCCAGGCGGGTGTTGTGTGAGGAGCTGTGTAGGCCCGAAAAGGGGTTGTTCTGGGCAAGGGCAGGTGAGGAGGGCCAGGGCTTTTCCCAGGGCTGTTGCTGCGGCCAAAGCCTTTGGGAAGCAGAAGAGGGCCAGGGGTGCTGTTGCCTGCTGGGGCCCATGCGATGGTGTAGGTGTACGCTGACCATAGCTGGTCTGTGGGAGCTGGGGCGCCTACCTGTGCCCCTTTCCTCATTAGTATAGTGGTGAGTATCCCCGCCTGTCATGCAGGAGACTGGGGTTCGATTCCCTGACGGGGAGGGTGACCCCTTTTCAAGTGGGGAACAAAGAAATCCCTGGCCTGCCCACCACATGCCTTCCATTCTCCTTCTATGGCCACTTCCCTTGGCTGTCATGACGCTGACATGGGGGAGACTTTTCCAGGGGGCCCAGTTTGGCCCAGGGCCCCTAGTCATGGGACCCACTGTCCCCTTGGCGACACAAGATTTGGGAAATCTGAGCCCCCGTCCGAGTCTCCATTACGAGCCGCCCAGGCTACCACTGCTCAGTGGGGGGCCTGTGTCTCTGCTGTTCGTGCTGGGGAGCCTGGCCGGCCTTAGGGGTGGGACCCCGGCAGCCACCCAGGGCTCCAGGGGGTTAAAGGGCACCGTGTGCCAGTGCAATGGTGCTCACTGCTCTCCCCTGCCCCAGTGCTCCTCCATGACCCCATAGAGGGTTGTGGGGAGCGAAGAGGAACACTATGTGCTCCATGCGTCCTGGTCACTGTCCCCACCTGGTCTGGGCTGTGAGGGGAGCATCAGAAGCTGCTGCTCTCTGCCCTCCCCGATGCAGCCCGGCTGAGGAAAGTGACCTGGATGCAGGGAGCTCGGATGATGTCGCTTCTCGCCCTGCCCCCGCAGCCCCTTGGGGTGCCCAGAGGAGCAGCATCCCAGGGAGGAGCAGGCAGCAATTCCAGCTGCTCCATGCACACAGGTCAGTGTCCCCACGTGGGTGAAGGAGGGGGTGCAGGGGTTAGGGGTGAAGGGGGTGCAGCAGAGGGGCAGTGGCTGGTGGCACAGGAGGGGAGTGCGGGAGTTAAGGGCAAAGGGGACACAGTGTAGGGGTTAGGGCACAGGAGGGGGCAGGAGTTAGGGGTGAAGGAGGCACAAGGGTTGGGAGTGCAGGAGCTAGCGGTAAAGGGGTAGGGGGATCCCCCAGGGGCAGTGGGGAAGTGCCAAAGTACAAGTTTTGCCCCGGGCACCATTTCCCCTAACACTGCTCCTTGGTAACATTTCTTGCTGGGAGGGGGACAGGAGAGACGAGGTGTTTTCTCTCTGTTTCTTTCCTCTCCATTTTCTGCTCCTTCCTTCAATTCCAGAAACCTCCCTTGTGTTTCAGACTGTGCAGTGACGCCCTCCCCACCCCAGGCCTCTGGAGCCTTTGGAGCAGAAAGATGCCAGGAGCTGAGGGTGAATCCAGGGGTGAGTAGCTGGCAGGAAGGAGCCCTAGCAGCTCTTCTGGGACCGCAGGTGAGGAATGACTCCCCCTTCTCTAGATTCTCCCCATGGGGCTCAGGGGAGCAGGGAGGGTTGTGTGATAAATTCCATCCAACTCCCCCTTTGATCCAAGCCAAGGGACGTCTCAGCTCTGCACGATCCCCTTGGCAGCACCAAACAAGGGATGTTTTCCACTGCCCAGGAGACCCAGCCAGGGACTGATGTGCTGGAGATATGTTGGGAAAGGGACTGTCTGAATTGCCAAGGCAGGGAGGGAACAATCTACAGCAACGTCATTAATCACAAACACACTCTAGCCATGCTCCAGCCAATAGGGAAATGGGCAGGAATTCTTGCTGTTCAGCCATGGCCACACGTACAGAGCTGCACAGCAGTGAGTGTGCTGGGGAAGCTGGTCTGAGCAAACTATTGGAAATGACCCTTCAGTGAGAACAGAACCAGAGTGTAGAAAGGCCCCTGTGTTAAGTGGCTGTGGCTGAGGGCTTAGGGAGCTGGGCTGACACCATGGGGATCTTTCTGTGGAGGCTTGATTCTTGCCAGCTAGGCAAGGCTGGTGTTTGGTGTTTTCATGGCTGTACTTTCAGTGATGCAGGTTTCTCTCTCCCATTGTTCCATGGGCATCCTACTAGATTGCCAGCTGCCGTTCAACTGCAGTGTGGAGACTGTTTGTGTGTTGGGGAGAGACAGTGTGTGTGTTGAGGTAGGTAGGAGCGGATCATTATTATCCCTACTTGAAAGAGGGAGAAGCTAAGGCTGAGAAAGGAGAATTCCAGTCAGTGGCAGCATTGGGAATAGGACACAAGAGCCCAGATTTTCAGACTATCCATTGGATCTTGAATTTCAGACACTGAATGACCTGAATAAAGTGCTCTCAGATGAGCTCCAGACCAACAACAGTGCACAGTAATTACTCAGCAAGTATTTGAGGAGAACTGCAATGTTAGAGAGAATCATGAACTGCTCAGAGACCATTAATGCAGAGAAGCAGCAAAATTCATCAAACATAGAACTGGTTCTGACTTATTTCCTTGGTCTTAAAAGAGAACAACAAGGACCTGAGTCTCCTCCCTGTCAATAACCCCCTGCTCAGCCAATCAGGGTAGAGCCTGAGGATGGGAGGCTGAGGGTTCTCACCAGAGAGCCCAAAGGATGGCCCAGGTCACCGGTGGGGATCACTGCCCGAGCACTATTTCAGCCCCACATTTTTGGGTGGACCTCCCAGTGGGAGCTGCAGAGCACTCCTCCACAACACACACACACACACACACACACACCTCGCTCCTGGTGTTGGGAAGGGAACAGGAGAAAGGACAAAAGAAGCAAGAGAAGAAGAGAAAGGAGGAAGGGATGGATGGAGGAAAAGGTGAAACAAAAAGGAGAAACCTTAATGTCCCCAGTGATTATATGGGACAAAATCCCAGGTGCGGAATAAAATTCTGCCTCCTTAAACTCATGTTTTCCATGCCTAGAATTCAACTGTCACCAGATGGATTAGACCGAACAGGTTTCAGACCTCGAGCAGGCTCTTACCTTCTAAACAGGGACGGCTGTTTTCTTGTAAAATCACAAAAAGGGAAGGAGAAAACTCGAAAGAGGTTCCTCCTGGCGCTCACGTACGTGAACCCGAATACTCTCTCAGTCCTCAAAGAGAGACCTGGAGAAGGAGACTTGCTGAAGCAAAGCCACAGGGGTCTCTGAGGTTTCCCTGGCCCCTCGCCCTTGTCCTCCCTGGCTGATGTCAGCATCTCTCTGTGAGGTCACCACCTCCCCACCACCTTTGACCAATAGTCTGAGGTCCTGCAAAAGGTCTTTGTGATGTCACTGCCACACCCCTCCCTTGCTGTGCCAATGTCCTGCCCCTGGCCAGGCACTTTGGAGGTTTGAGCTACTCCCTGTAGTCACCCCACTCAAGGAGTGTTCATTCTAGGAAGGAAGCCGGTAGTTTTGGATCATCTGCACATTTTGTCAGCTCACTGTTTAGCAGGTTGTTTATGTGATGCTGTACCAGCCCGTGAGGCATTGCAAACCCTTCCCAAAACACCCTGCAGCCAGCTGCACAGTGGGATAGCTACCCACAGTGCACTGCTGTCTGTGGTGAGACAAGAGATGCTAGCATGGATGTGCTCTGGTGACACAGGGGCATAGGGTGGACATGCAACAGCTGTTCAATTAAAACACTTTAACTAAAGCCATGTTACTCTTTCATGTAGACATAGCTTAAAAGTGAGACATGACCCAGCTCCATTGAAACTAAAGAACCACAACTTCCTCCCTAGTTAGCAGAATTTGAACCTGCGCAGGGAGACCCTAATGGATGTCTAGTCCATTGCCTTAACCACTCAGCCTCAACTACTTGCTGGGTATGTGGCTCTTACTGCACTCTAGTTCTGTTCTCACTGAGTGATCAATTCCAGTTGTTTCCTCAAACCAGCTTCCACAACACACACACTGCTGTGCCCTTGTGTAAGTGTGTCCATGGCTGAACAGCAAGAATTCCTGCTCCTTTCCCTTCTGGCTGGAGCATGAGGAGAGTGTGTTTGTGGCTAATGACGCTGCTGTAGATTGTTGTCCATTTCCTGCCTTGATCATTCAGACAGTCCCTTTCCCGTCATATCCCCAGTACATCAGTGATTGCGATAGCAGGGGGCAGGTTTTCTCTGGGGCACTGAGCTTTGCCAGGGGGTTGGTGACTCCTTTCTTTCCTCACCCTGGAGTAAACTCAGCTTTTTATTCCATCCTTGGTGTTTCAAGGAATAACAACAGATGACCAAAGAAAGAGGTGGACAGGGTGGGTCTCAGGGGAGGAGCAGAGAGGTGTGGGCAGGGGGCAGAGAGGTGTGCGTGATGGGCAGGGCAGGTCTCAGGGGAGGGCTCAGAGAGGTGTTGGCGATGGGCAGGGCGGGTCTCAGGGGAGGGGGCAGAGAGGTGTGGGCGATGGGCAGGGCGGGTCTCAGGGGAAGGGGCAGAGAGGTGGGGGCGATGGGCAGGGCGGGTCTCAGGGGAGGGTGCAGAGAGGTGTGGGTGGTGGGCAGGGCAGGTCTCAGGGGAGGGGGCAGAGAGGGGTGGGCGATGGGCAGGGTGGGTCTCAGGGGAGGGGGCAGAGAGGTGTGGGTGATGGGCAGGGGGTCTCAGGGGAGGGCTCAGAGAGGTGTGGGCGATGGGCAGGGCAGGTCTCAGGGGAGGTGGCAGAGAGGTGTGGGCAATGGGCAGGGTGAGTCAGGGGAGGGGGCAGAGAGGTGGGGGCGATGGGCAGGGCAGGTCTCAGGGGAGGGGGCAGAGAGGTGTGGGTGATGGGCAGGGTGGGTCTCAGGGGAGGGGCAGAGAGGGGTGGGCAGCAGGCAGACCTTGGGGTAGGGGGTGGAGAGGCGCGAGGAGGCCTTGGGGGAGGAGAGGAGCCAGCGACCAGCAGGCCTCAGCCAAAGAGCAGGGGTGAGAAGTGGCCAGATGGGAGTGAGGGTGGAGCACAGGGGGGGGGCCTCGGAGGGAGGAGAACGAGGGAAGGGGGTGGAGTGGGGGGCAGCACCACGGTCAGGGCAGGGGCCGCCCACAGGATTCAGGGGGCCTGGGGCAAAACAATTTCAGGGGCCCCTTCCATAAAAAAAGTTGCAATATTATAGAATCCTGTATTCTCATGGGGGCCCTGCAGGGCCTGGGGCAAATTGTGCCCCCTGCCCCCCTTCTGGGTGGCCCTGCCCTCAGCCTCTCCCTGTAAGTCCCCTGCCCCCTCATCATTTTTGTTGCCCTCCCCTAGACTCTCTCCAATTTGTTTCGGGGGGGGGGGAGAACTGGATGCAATGCTCCAGATGTAGCCTCACCAGTGCTGAATAGAAAGGAATAATCACTTCCCTCCATCTGCTGGCAATGCTCCTACTAATCCAGCCCAATATGACCAGTTACCCATATTGAATGCAGACACAGCAATATTTGATAGATTGGTTCCTGTCCATTCAGGAGGTTATTTCCCACCTGTTCATAATGAAGCTGCTCTAAGCGGAGGGGAGAGAGCTGTCCCATCCATGTAGTTAACCCATCTCCCCGAGAGGTGGTAGCTATGTCAGTGGGGGGAAGCTATGTTGGTGGGTGTGCAAGCTGTGGTGTCTACATGTGTATATAAAGTTTAATCAAACCCCATTTTTTAAACCCCTGTGGTCTGGGAATAGAAAAGGAGCTCTCTGAGGCAGAGCCCGTCCTTCAAAATCCTAAAGATCATGGACTTGCCAATGCAAATGTCATGGGGGTATAGCTCAGTGGTAGAGTGTTTGACTGCATATCAAGTGATCTTTGGTTCAAATCCAAGTGCTCCTTTACAAGCCTCTTTCTTCAATAAAAATAATCCCTTTTCCAGTATGCTCAGGAGCTCCACTAAATAGGGATCCCTGAAATGAATGGACACACTCAATGCTTTCCTGTGCAAATGCATAAAAACCTAGCAAACATTTCCCCAAGCTGAAATCAGTTCCAATCCTCTAAGTGTCTAGGTTTGTTTTCATCAATTAAACAAAGGCACATGAAGACACATTTGCAGGTCCTTGGCCTCCATGGGCTACAATGTGCAGAAGAACAAGAACCACATCCACTTGGGAGGCATGGACTAGTCTGTATTACATTTGGTAAGTAAGTTGCCATAGGGACTGAAAACTCTACTGGAGGTGGACAGGAGCCTGTTACAAAACTAAAATAACCAAGATTTACCAAACTCCCTGTTACACATTCAATCCTGTGTTTGTGCACACGGCATCAATTGGGGCTCTAATAAATGGCAACCTTCCTTTAACACAGATCGTTGTTCCTTGTGACTTTCAGATGCATTCGAAAGGCAGCTGTTTACAGGTCATGTGCTGCTAGTTCATAAGCAGCAGCAGAGTCTCTGTATGTTTACCAACCGTAGAGCTGGGTGTGTCTGCATCCAAGTAACTGTAGAGTCAGTGTAGTCCCAGACAGTTAATTGCACAGTCTCCCTTTCTGGTCTCATTGATCATTTGGGTAGAAACAGCAACGGTTTGGTGGGTTTTGTTTTTTTTCCCCTTCGTTTTCTCCTAAGGAATGTGTGATCTTGAGCATGTTAGTTTAAGTTCCCTGTGGGTCAGGAAAATTCCATCTCCTTGAAATAGCTGGGAAGTGACCTGTTTGTATAACCTAGAATAAAGGAGCTTTTGTAAAGCAGTTTTGCCTTTAAATATGCTGGGATAAAAATAGTAAATTCCACTGCCAGACACCAGGCCAGGATCAATTGAAGGGGCCAGGATCAATTAATTACAGAAGAAACAAACTCTTGGGAAGTAGCTGTAATTTGTCCCCAAACCTTTTCTTGTTCTCATATGCTATCAGGGATTCTCTTCTAGAGGGCAGAGTTAAGGTTATCTTGGCATGTACCCTCACTCTGTATTCCCTGTTTTTCCAGAGTTTGAGTTTTACTGAACTCGATGTTCTGGAAGGTAAGAGATATTCAGAGTGTCGGAGAAAAACTCAGTTCTCACTTTTTGTTTGGGTACAGCAGAGTCAGATACTTTATTCTGTTTAGCAGCTACAGCAGGGAGAGAGTGCACTAGGACATAGGGTCGCCCCAGTCCCGGACAGGTCTCTCAACAGGTAAACAATTACAGCAAGTATTTATACCTTTGCTACAGACAATAATAAGGAACAGCTGCATTTTGTTTATACATAGGTCATCCTGATATCTTGTTTTTCTCACTTAGGAGACTCCAGTCTACATTTCGTATTATCTACACATTATCTACACCAGGTCAAAACAACTTCTCACGCAGTTCTTTCCACTTGACTCACACAATCCTCACTTCTACAAATCCTTGCATTATTAGGGTTACAGTTAGCCTGACTCTTGCTATCAGAGACTGTCATGCATTAAGATCCCCTACAAATCCCTGTCAGTTCTTTCTACTTCCACAACAGTCAAAGTTAACTCTCTGTTAACAAAGGTTTTGTTAGTGGCAAATAATGAGACTAATCCCTCACTGCGGTAATTCCACTGACTTCAGCGTGCTCTTTCCTCATTTCTAGTTCCAAAAAAATAAGCAAATTAAAACGATGTTGAGAACTAAAATGCCGTGAGAAAATGGAAATTTTAGAAGCTCAAATAATTCAGTTTCTTCTGTGTCTTGTTCGTGTGTAAATGGCACAACACGTTAATTTATAAGCACATTTTTCTTAACTTCGTTAAATGTTCTGTAGTACATTAACTATACCAAGTGGGTTGTTCAATGCAGTGAGGTTTTCATGCATTGCCTAATACATATTTTTCATGTTTTGTAAATGAACACAACTCATTGAACACAAAATTGTGTATTTCATGCTGTGAACTGTATTGGTAGCTCAAATTAATTTGTAATTAGGCTTGTTTTTTCTCTCTCTCGCTCCATGAAAAAACAAAGAAACCGTGAAAATACCCATGGGAGAGAGGGGGTTTCTGAGAGCCGGGGTAGATATGGAGATATTTATGAAAGGGGGAGAGGCAAAGTAGGGCCTTTAGCTGGAGCAAAGGGGGAGGTTGTTTATGGAGTTTCATTTTAGCCAGCCTCACACCCTGTAGTCCCTACTTCCCCTCCCCCCCGCCAAGCCACCTGTGACTCCTGAGACAGCCCCACTGCAAAAATTGCAGAGCCCCCAGCACTCCCTCTCCTAGCTGGATCCCCTGGCAGCCAGAGCTCTCCACAGAACTGCCGAGGTTGTTCTCCTGGGTGTCTGGTCAAGGACGGCTACCGGCTACTCCTGAGAATGCAGCTGAGAAATGACTCACCCTTCTCTAGATTCTCGCCTGTGGGCTCTGAGAAGCAGGATGGGCCCTGTATGATAAAGTCCATGTAACATTCCCCCTCTCATCCCAGCCCTGGTATGTCACCAGTAGCTGCTGTCCCTGGGTAGCAACCAAGGATGTTTCCCACCAATCAGGAGACCCCAGCCTGGGACTAAAGTCAGCTTCAGGCTTCTCCTCTCTCCCTTCTTGGAATCAAGTTCATGTTTTTGCCAAGAGTTAAAGCAGCCCGAACCCCCAGAGTCTGGATCAACGTCACAAGTTCCCAGTGTCTCCATGGAAGATAATTGGTTAAATCCCAGATGAGTGGAGTTATATCAGATCTCAGCCTGAGTCCTTTGCTCTTAATCCTGAGGATATTGTCCCACCATGGGGCCATTTCCCACCTCTTTTTCCTAGGGAAGCACAATTTTCCTTGCAGAGACACTGGAACAGCAAGATCTTTCTCTGTCCCTTGTGCAAAGCAGGGGGCCAAATTCCATGGAAACAATGGACAAGCAGGGGGCCCTGGGCACATCCAGCCCTGGCCGTGAGATGTTCCCTCCCCTCTTTCTTTATGCCCCTGTTGTTATTTCATGGATTGTCTGGGATGGAGGAAAAGCTGAGTTCACTCCAGGTGGAGGGGAAAGAACCCTGAAAATCTCAGGATTCAACCCCTGCTACCAGGATCACTGAGGTGCTGGGAATCTGCATGGGAAAGGGACTGTGTATATTGTCAAGGTGAGGAATGAATAACAATCTACAACTAGATCCACCTCATTAACCACTGACACAGGCTAATCCTGCTGCAGATAAAAGGGAAACTGGGAGTGATTCTTTGCTGTTCAGCCATGGAAACAGTGACCCAATTGCACGGCAGTGAATGTGCTGGGGAAAGCTGGACTTCACAGGCAGGTGGAAAGAGCAGATCCTAGAAATATCTGGAGCTCCCCACAGCACTTCTGCCACCAGGGTCAGGTGTTGAGCGACTCACAGCGCCCCTCCCCTCCCATTACCTTCCAGCAGGAGGTGGCAGCACCCCCCACCCAATGCAGGGGAGAGGCCTGAGTGTATCTCTGCACCCTGAGTCCAGGGCACCCACTCTCTCTGCCCCACACATCGAATCTGGCCCTGCTGACAAGTGACCCTAAGAACAGCAGCCTCCAGGACCGCAGGTTTGCCCTCAAAGCAGGGAATGTGTCCCCCATGCTGCTCTTAGGCCACTAGGTGCTCTGGAAACAGAAGGGCTCTGAGTGCAACCTATAACACATATGACCCATCTAGGGATATAGCTCAGTAGTAGAGCACATGCTTTGCATGTATGAGGTCCTGGGTTCAATCCCCAGTATCTCCAAGTTCTTTTCACCCTGCTGCTTTGCTCATGCCCAGAGGGGAGGTGGCCCAACAGTCTCCCTGCAGAAATTTCTATCCTGCTCAGAGAGGGGCAAGTGCCAATTGCATGGAAGGTCTGGGGGGGGTTCTGCTCCTAAGTCATCTCAGTACATGTAAGATTCCCACCCGCTGTGCTGCCTGGGACAAGGGTAGATGAGAAGGGTGAATCCTCAAGCATTGGAGGCAAAGGTCCCATCTGTACAGACTAAGCCCTGGTCCACACACAGTCCCTAATTCGAACTAGGGTACGCGAATTCAGCTACGTGAATAACGTAGCTGAATTCGAACTACCCTAGTTCGAAAACTTACCCGTCCAGACGGCGGGGAACCGAACTCCGCGGCTCGCAGGTCGACTCCGGCAACTCCTCCTGACGCGGTGGAGTACCGGAGTTCGAACTAGCGCTTCCGGAGTTCGAACTATCGCATCTAGATCAGAAGCGATAGTTCGAACTCCGAGAAGTGGAACTCACCGCGTCGACCCGGCCGGTGAGTATAGACCAGGGCTGAGAGGCAAAGACTAGACTTATTTCCTGTCTGGGCCCAATCTTTTCACCTGGTGTAATCCTTGTTCCAGCTCAGGTGATAGCTAGGGGATGTCTCATAACTGCAGCCATGTTTGTTCAGTTCCACCCCCTTATACAGCTTTGGTACAAGGCAGGAATCTTTTGTCTCTCTCCTGGGGAAAAGCCCGAGGTTTAAGATGGATTCCTGTACCAGGTGACATGGTCACATGTCCTGTGAGACCCCGCAAGCCTTCATTCTTCCTGGCCTGACTCACAGATGGTGCAGGACAGAGCCATCTCCAGTCAATTGTCCTGGTTAATGGGAGCCATCAAGAGTCCAAACCACTGTTAATGGCCCACACTTTGAATCATTACAACAGGACCTCAGAGTTATAGTTCATATTTCTAGTTTCAGATCCAAGAATGATCGGTTCATACAAATAGGATGAACACACACAGTAGATTATAAGCTTTGTAATGATACCTTACAAGAGACCTTTTGCATGAAGCATAGTCCAGTCACTTTATATTCACACTCATTAGCATATTTTCATAAAATCCTATGGAGTGCAACGTCACAGCAGGGAAAGGGTTTTACTGCAGCACCTGGGAGCAGTTGAGTTTCATGTTCAGGCTGTGGTATGAGTTCGTCCAAGTTTCTCGTAAGCACACAGGGACCTTCGCGGGTGCTCTCGATGCAGGAATGGCCCAGACATGATAAAGTGATGGGAATTGCATTTTCCTTTTTTATTTCTGTATTTCCAATGACATTTCTGTTTGTGATTTCATTTTGCTTTGTATAACTGTGTTTTCTCCTGGATCTGATATTTAACGAAAAAAAGAATAAGGCCTCAGGGCGCTGGATGGAGGAGCAGGCTGGGGCTAGGACTGCTAAGAGAGCGAAAGTACCAGGTTTTCTGTATTATTTCCTGCCCTCATTTTTCTTGATTAGTTTCTCTTCTGCACGAAATTTGCATTTTTTCTAAATGTGAGCTTGGCTAGCTCACTTGGTAGAGTTTCAGACTTTAAATCTGAAGGCCCAGGGTTCAAGTCCCTGGTAAGGTAAAGAAACACTTTCCCCCTGTGACATCCCCAAAGTGTTTCAGAAGGACTCTCCTTGACTTTAGTTTTTCCTTTTCAGGACATGGCCTTTCCTAGGAAGGGCCCTTTACTGCCTGGGACTGAAGGTGCTACTGCCTCACCTGCCCACTGGCCTCACAGTCTGGAGGAAGAAAGGCCTCTGGGCCATCAGCAAAGTGCTGGGTGCTGACTTTTTGAGCAAATGCAGGGCTGGCCAGAGAGGCATGTTCCCACTGAGTCCTCCCTGCCAGAAAAAATTGTCCCCACAGACAGGGGCGGCTCCAGGCCCCAGCATGCCAAGCGCGTGCTTGGGACAGCAAGCCGCGGGGGGTGCTCTGCCAGTCATTGCAAGGGCAGCAGGCAGGGTGCCTTCGGCAGCACGCCTGCGAAGGGTCTGCTGGTCCCGCGACTTCGGCGGACCTCCCGTAGGCAAGCCGCCGAAGGCAACCTGCCTGCCGTGCTTGGGGCGGCAAAATGCCTAGAGCCGCCCCTTCCCACAGAGTCCTCCCTGCTGGAAGTCTACAGTGATCAACAGGTGCTCTGCTGGCCCCATGGTGTAAGGGCCAGCCCTCAGGACTTTGAATCCTGCAATCTGAGTTGAAGTCTCAGTAGAATCTGAGAACAATTCCTGTGCCACAAACCCTGCTGGGTCTTCCAAGGCTCTGTCTTGCTTTCTCAAAGGCCATGAAAGCCACTACAAAAGGGTTCTTTCTCCTGCTGATAATTGCTCACTGCAACTGATCACTCTCGTTATAGTGTGTATGGCAACACCCAATTTTTCATGTTCTGTGTGTGTGTGTGTATATAGCTATATCTATATCTAATATATATATCTTCCTGCTGTATTTTCCACTGCATGCATCCAATGAAGTTGGTTTTAGCCCAGGAAAGCTTATGCTCAAATAAATTTGTTAGTTTCTAAGGTGCCACAAGTACTCCTCGTTCTTTTTGCAGATAAATGAATGGAGGTTAAGTCCATGAATGGCTATTAGCCAGGCTGGGTAAGGAATGGTGTCCCTAGCCTCTGTTTGTCAGAGGGTGGAGATGGATGGCAGGAGAGAGATCACTTGCTCATTACCTGATAGGTTCAGTCCCTCTGGGGCACCTGGCTTTGGCCACTGTTGGCAGATACGATGCGGGGTTGGATGGATCTTTGGTCTGACCCAGTATGGCCATTCTTATGGTCTTATGAAGGGAGGGGCAGAGCACTGGGACAGAGTTTCTGTAGTGTAGTGGTTATCACGTTTGCCTAACCTGCACAACGTCCCTGGTTCAGAAACATGCAGGCTTAATTTTCCCAGCTCTTCCTGGCCTGTCCCTGCTGTTGTAGGAACAGCAGTGATTTCTATGCTCAGAAGGTCTGTTATACTTCCCCTGCTCCCACTTTTGTCTCCTCTCCCTCCCTGAATGCCTGTGAAGTGGTTTTCCCCATCCCGCTCCCTCCTGGAATGCTCCTGGGATGAATGGGCCGGTTGAAGACCAGAAGAGCTTCCAGGTAGACAAGGTGTCTGGGACGCTAATTAGGCAGCACTCACACACCCAGAGCATGGACACTGCCCAAGGTGGAGTGTGACCAACCAGATGCAGCCAAGTCATCTCTAGTCGCAGGCCATGAGGTGCAGGCCCTTAAAAGCAGGGAGGGGCCCTGTGCTCAGGTGAGCACTCACAAGCTTGTACCTCCAGTGAATGCCCTTCGCCCGGACCGCCTGGCCAGTGGTTCTCTGCGTTGTATTTCATTGTGCCTCAGGGAGACTTACCTTCATCGCACCGTCCATAGCTGCGCTGTGGGACACTTACCTTGCAGAATCCAGACATCTCCAGTGCCGTGCCTGTCCTGGGAGCGTGAGTGTGTCACCCCGCCCCACTTCTTTTGAGCTTAGCTATCAATATAATAAACGTGCTGATTTCTGCCAAACTCTGGTGGGTCATTAGTGCTTCCTACGCTGACTAGCTGGCCCAATTTCGGGTAACACCTGCGATAACCCCAACCCCTGCAGGACAGAGGGTGGTGAAATGAGCTGAGAAAAAGCCTTGGCATCAGCAGGGGAAGGTTAGAGGATCTTGGCCAGTCACCTTTTGAAGCCTTGTGGCTTGGTCTTCTCTGCCCTTGGACATTGGCCTATGGTGGCCGGCTCTTCTGTGTGATTTGCCAAAGGAGGGAGTGAGGCAGGAATGGGGCAAAAGAGGAAAGTCGATCTGAGGAAGGCAGGGCAGAAGCTAAGTGCCTCAGTGCGGCTAAGTGGGGTTAGTAGAGCACCACCAGTCGTTCTGCAAAGCCTGGGGAGGTGCGGTTGGCTGCTGGGAGGCAGAATCTTGTGCCTGCCTCTTGGCTTCCCAGGGATGGCTACTTGCAGCCCAGGAGAAGGATGGTTCTGGGTGAAAGGAAGAGAAGCAAAGCTCTGGGAGGAAATTTGGGTGCAGGATGCGGGTGCTCTGCTGGGGGGTTGGGGTGCAGGAGGGGTGGTGCTTACCCCGGGCACTGCAGCTCCAAAAGTGACCGGTACACACAACCCTCTGACAGCAGCTCCTAGGTGGGCGAGGCCAGGGGGTCTCCGTGTGCCACTGCCTGCAGGCGCTGCCCCCAGAGCTCCAATTGGCTGCAGTTCCTGGCCAATGGGAGCTGTGGAGTTTGGACTCGGGGAAGGGGCAGTGCATGGAGACACTCCCCCCACCACAGGGGATGCTGGGACATGCCGGCCATTTCTGGGAGTGGCACGGAGGGATGGAGGCAGAGTGGGCAGGGAGCCACCTTAGTGCTGCTGGCACATCTCTTCACACCCATGGGGGGAGGGGAGCAGAGGGCCTCCATGTGCTGCCTGGGGTAGGGGCAGTGCACAGAGCTGCCTCCCCTCCCGGGTCTATTACAGGAGTGGGTGGGTGGGGTCTTTTGGCCTGCAAGGTGCAGCAGGTCGGACTAGATGATCACATTGGTCCCTTCTGACCTTAAAGGCTCTTAGTCTAAAAGGGAGAGGGAAGTAAAGGGAAAAAAATAAAAAATAAACCAAATATTGTAATACCAGGATGACTCCACCTGCTCATTGTATAGTCCTGCCCCTTTCTTTCTCCACTGGGTGTTGAATGACCTGCAGCACATTGATTCTCTCGTTCCATTGCTATTCTGATACAATTGTGACTGAAATTAAACCCATTCCCAGCAGAGAAAACACCACATCCCTGCATTGGCTGGGAACCAAACCCAGGTCAACTGCTTGGAAGGCAGCTATGCTTGCCACTATACCACCAATGCAGCTGGCAAAAGTACCCCTTATGCTTGCCCAATGAGGCTGGACCAGAATTGAGGCGTTTTACTGCCTATTAAAACATACTGGAGTCTCATCACTAAAAAAAAAAAAAAACTACCTCTATCTTCACCTGGATTTGAACCATCAGCCTCTCAATTAGGTCACCAAAGGGGTTAATCACCGACACAGGTAACTACCCTACTTCCCAAGCTTGTCTATGAAGCACCTACAGGGGCACACCTGGCTAGTGAGGGAGGTGCACTGCTGGGGTTATGAGTTCAGGCCTCACCCAAAGCATCGGTTTTCATTAGCCATGTAGCTTCCCCCACTCACTTTGTCTAATTCACATGGAAAGTGCCATACGAGGGTGATGAGAGTAAATTCTAAACTCTGAAATGCGGAGGTGGCCCATAGATTGGTATAAGGTGTTTGAAGAGAAAAAGCTCTAAGGATATAAAACCAGACAGTCTCCAGGGGCAGGTGCGGTACAACGCCTCAACAGGGAGCCATTTTGGGGAGGGGGTTTCACTTCCTCTGTTCAATGTCCTGAGAAGTATTTTAAGATGAAGATAACACCATGGCTAACAGCTGACTGGCACGTCCTGGGTTAAAGGAAGGAAGGGACTTGGGTTAATAGTCGGAAGATTTGTGTTACCGTCACTGTCTGACCCCCCTTCAGTGCAGAGGTTTGTACTTTGTGGGTGGAACGCACAGACTCCTGGAGAGCAGGGGCAGCTGTTCCCATGGCAGAGAGCCTGGCACTTAGGAGACTTTCTACACTTGCTGTTTTGAAGCAATTCAATAAAATAACGGTGGAGCTATAATGTCCAGTCCAAAATTTCAGCCCCCGCCTCAGTGCAAAAATGCTATTTGAGGATCTAAACAGGAAGCTTCCGGCGCTAGGACACCTGACCAGAGAGCTCAGTGGGGGGTGTAAGAGCTGCTAACTCTCAGGGTCCTGGGCTAAATCCACTTGCAGGGGGAAGTGTTTTGATTTACTTGATGGATAATGAGCACCAGCTACCAGGGGAGAAGCCCTGCCAACCTGCTGCCACTCCAGCTGCTACCCCAGCAGGGGGGGGGGTAGGGGGCCTGCTGCTGCTCCGGCCACCCCAGGAGTGCTGCCAGGGGCCACCGAGCTGCGGCTGCTCCTGCTGCCCACGGAACCACATGAGGGAGATGATTTTTTGCCAGTGACGGACACCTTGTCCTAAAAGCCTTTGTCTGCCCCCTTCTAGTGACTGGTACAGGAATGCAGCCCTCACTCCTGAGTCTTTCCTGGGGAAATAATGTTTCTGTGCAAAACACCAAAGCTTTTGACAGAAAGGAAGAAAAGGAAATGGCCACACGATGGGACTAGGACATAAGGAATGAAACACAAGATGCTTCTCCCATGTGCATTGACTTTGAACTTTGTTGTTTGCAGTGTTGTTGTATCCATCAGGGGCGGCTCTAGCCATTTTGCCACCCCAAGCACGGTGGCACGCCGCGGGGGGCGCTCTGCTGGTCGCCGGTCTCGCGGCTCTGGTGAACCTCCCACAGACGTGCCTGTGGAGGGTCCGCTGGTCCCGCGGCTTTGGTGGAGCATCCGCAGGCACATCTGCGGGAGGTCCATCGAAGCTGCCTGACGCCCTCCCGGCGACCGGCAGAGCGCCCCACGTGGCATGCTGCCCCAAGCATGCGCTTGGTGTGCTGGGGCCTGGAGCCGCCCCTGGTATCCATTTTGGCAGGGGCGGCTCTAGGATTTCCGCCGCCCCAAGCACGGTGGCACGCCGCGGGGAGGCGCTCTGGCGGTCGCTCGTCCAGCGGCTCCGGTGGACCTCCCGCAGACGTGCCTGCGGATGCTCCACCAAAGCCGCGGGACCAGCAGACCCTCCGCCGGCACGTCTGCGGGAGGTCTACCAGAGCCGCCTGCCGCCCTCCCGCGGCACGCTGCCCCAAGCTCGCGCTTGGCGCGCTGGGGGCTGGAGGCAGCCCTGCATGTTGGTACCAAGACATGAGACACAATGAGGAGGGGGTCACATCATATCTTTTAAAGGACCAAGGAAGGGAGAATTATTTACTCCTCCTCATAACACAAGAACTAGGAGGGGTCACCAAATGAAATGAATAAGCTGCAGGTTTGAAATGAACACACTTCCCTCAATCTGCTGGCAATGCTTCTACTAACGCAGCCCAATCTGCTGTTAGCCTTCTTGGCAACAGGGGTACTGTTGACTCATATCCAGCTTCTCATCCACTGTAATCCCCAGGTCCTTTTCTGAAGAACAGCTGCTTAGCCAGTCGGTCTCCAGGCTGTAGCAGTGCAGGGGATTCTTCCTTCCTAAGTGCAGGACTCTGCACTTCTCCTTGTTGAACCTCCTCAGATTTCTTTTGGCCCAATCCTCCAATTTGTCTAGGTCACTCTGGACCCAAACCCTGTCCTCCAGCGCCTGGATTCTTTACATGCTTTCACAGAGTGAAGAGCACATGTTCCATGATTTCATATGGCAGAGTTTTATGCTATAGGGAGCTTTCCCTGTGTGAATTTGACAGGTGAATCACCATAGAGACATATTCGCATGACTTGCATCCGAAGAAGTGGGTATTCACCCACGAAAGCTCATGCTGCAAAACGTCTGTTAGTCTATAAGGTGCCACAGGATTCTTTGCTGCTCATAGAGACATATTGTGAGGGAGCTGAGGGCTGTGAGTTTCCTTGTTGCCACCTTCCACTAGGAAGAGGGAGTTTTGCATTTGGCAACTGGATGTTAGTGACCAAACTCACCCAGACCGTCAGGCACTCAAGGACCCTCCTCTGAGCTACAGCAGCCACCCTAACCCCTGACTTCCTTCAATGTGTCCCCCTCTGGGGTCCAGCCCGGATCACCAGATACTCAGAGAAATCCCAGATTCTCTCTGCCCAAAGCAATGGTATATCCCAGGTTACTAGTTTTACTGTGGACCACTGCTACTGTATCTCACACAGCACTTGAGTATAGTTATCAAACAAGCAGAAATTTATTTAACAACCGATATTTAAACAAACAAATGTGAGTGATGGAAACCAACTGTTACCAACTAAACAAAATCAGAAAATGCAACCTACACTTTTTAATAGTTACCTTTCCTATCTAAGTAGATTCTCACCTCACACTTCAGTCAATTTCACTGATTCCTAGTCCCTAGGAGCCACGGCCATGCCTTTCATGAAGCACCACTGTTCATTAGTAATCTCCTTGGTGAATGGACCCAGAGTGTTTTTCTCCACCCTGTTATGAACTGAATCAGTCCTTTGTCTTTATTCACAGAAAGGACGATCTCCTCATTCTCATATTGTCCTTGTCACTTCCACAGGGTTTCGATGTCTATAATTTGTCTTTGATGGTTTTCCATTGGCTTTTCTGGGTTGGTGCAAAGGCTGACAATGGAGCAATACATCACATAACTGGCTAGCAAGGAACAGGTGCCAATTCCCTCCCACTTGAATTGGCCGTTCCCAACAAGACCTATGATTGGGGTGACTCACTTTCACAACAATACCATATGGGCATAATTTTCATGTACTTACATTACTCCTTAATCATGCCTTGGACACACCTCTCGCAGTGATTCGGAGTATCAATAATTTACAAGCTTTCAGTAGAGATCTCACTGCAATGCTTCCTGGATAAATATCATAAAAGCAGTGTCTTAGCTGTGGGGAGTTTGTCAGGACTGAGACAGGAGTTGCTTGTGAAGAACAGTGACCCCTTTGCCAATTGGCACCAATGAGCTTTTGTCACACATGCACTGAGCTATACAGTCACCCCCCGATAGAACAGAAAGGCCAGCACAAAAAAGAGAGAGAGAAACAATAAGATACTAAAATGACAATGGCTGGAACTCTCCATTTCTCTCAGTCTTTGCATTCATCGGCACTAAGAGCTGTAGCTACAGTTGAGGAACCAGGTGAGCGGACAGCTGACTCAGCCCTCCATACCAGTAACTTTCTCACACATAGGGAGATGGGTCAAAATTGGAATTGATGTTAAGGCTGTGTCTACACTTCAAACACTGGAAATATTCTTCTGACAACCTAACACTGTCTACACTGGGGCTCAGGTCAAATTAACGACTTCTCTCAGTGGAGAGGACTTTTCACACCCCTGAGAGATGTGTCTCTGCCAACACAGCTTTTCTACATCAACCAGCCTTTAGCTGGTTTATTGACCTGAAAGGCAATGGATTTCAGTCTTTTTCTTTATATTGATGGTTGATGAGTGCAGCTTTCCTACATGCTGGACACATCCTGTGACAGATGTCAGGCCTTTCCTTTGCAAATTAGAGAAGTGGGGAATACAGTGACCCTTACAGTCTAAGTGGGTAAAAACTTATACAATTTATCTCCTCGAGTAGCTTTCCTTTGAATAGAAATTGACTTTGAAACTAAGCAAAATAAATTCTATTTGAAAACACAAAATACTAAAATCTATATTGGGCCAATATTCTCTTATACACACTTTCTCACACACATTCTCCCACCCCAACCTTTGGAGTGAGGTTTTTGACCAGAACTCCTTACACTACAGAGGGTAAATTAAATCAAATTAACTTTTCAAGATTAGCCATCATTTCCTGTACGACTAAGAAAACAAAAAAAAAAACCCGACAACTTTCAGTTTTCCAAAATACTTCAGATTATCACACATTTAGTCTCTTCTTCTTTAACCAATAACTTCACCAATAATCTCATTTTAATAGATGATAAAAAATATTCAAAGATCACAAATTCTTATCATATATGTTAGTTTTCTTTTAATGCCTATTGCCAACAACTGAACCTTGGCTCAAGTTGTGGTTTGTCCCAACCACTTCTGTGAGTTCATAATCTCAGGATCTTCTGCAGTATGTGTTGGTGGAAGGGGTCTCCTATGTGGGAATCTTTGCATCATGAGGAAAAATACTTCTCGTGTCACACTTTTAATCTTTCAAAGTGAGAGAAGATAGAGGAGAAGTGATGTAAATGCATAAAACACAAGAGAGAACTGTCTGGTCTACACTAAAGACATTTATCGGTTAACTATATTACTCAGATGTGTGAAAAATCCACACCACTGAGCAATGTAGTTACACAGCCCTAACCCCCTGTGTAGATAGCGATACATCAGCAGCAGAACGTCTCCTGCCAAAAGAGCCACTGCCGCTTGCGAGGGTTGGACTAATCAAGTCCGATGGGCAAAATGTCTCCCATTGGCTGAAAGCATCTGTAATAGCAGCGCTACAGCAGTGCAGCTACATTGGTGCAGCTGCACCAACATTAGCTTTATTGTGTAGCCATAGCATCGGACACAAAACCATAGAATCAGAACTCAACATGTGAGTATCCGGAAGTCTGAAATTGGAGCCTGATACATTCATTGCCTCATTGGTTACCATCAAGGCTGTAGAAATGAAGTCCTTGTTACCCAATCAGGCAGCCAGTTTGGGATCCACGGGGAAGGAATGTTCTTTGAAGCACTCTCTCTTTGGATCCAAATGGTGAAGGATGATTGCTCTCAGTGTAACCTGGCATCCTTTGGAACTGTAATCAGTGACACTGAACTAGGAAGTGGAGTTGTATAAACAATTTTCTTTGGGTCATTGGTCGCCATAGCTTCCTTTACTGGGGTGGAAACCAAGAACTGGGTGTGGACTCTTTCAGCCCCAGCTCTTTCCAAATCCTTGGCCTTGGTTAGGGTAAATTTACACTTCTCCGAAGTAGAATCCTTTACAAAACCACTCCAAATCTCAGCAGTGTTAGTGAGGCTTACCAAAACATGGAGGCTTACCAAAACATACCCAGCTTTTCTTTCATTTGGTGGCACAGTTCCAGGCAAGGGACTGGATACAGGGCTGGATCACAATCTTCATTAGTGACCAGAGCTGGAGTTTCTATTAAAAAATAGCTATTTTTCTGCAGCTATTAGATTTCCAAAACTGATTTGATTCGATATACATTTTTAGCACCTACAAAGGATAAATTCAACAAAACTCCACTTCTATTTCCTCAACATCTGCATCATGAAGGGCAGCATCTCCAATACAATAAGATTAGCTAGGAATGATCTTCTGTAGGGCCTGGGTTACAAAGGTTTTGGATCCAAATACATGGGCATTGTGCCTAGTTCAAAAATCACTTACCATGGAATTTTCTCCCCCGATCATCTGGGACAATATTGACTTAAACAATTGAACTACACTGTGATCATATGCACTTCCTTCAGTTAGTTGGGGTTTCGCTGTTGTTCACCATTTCTGAGTAGAGATTTTAAATCACTGCTGTTTCTTTGTTAGCCTGTCCAGTAAATTGGAGAGTTCTCTAATGCTGACAGAACTGCACTTCAACCTTCCCCATGACATCATGCAGGGATGGGGAAAAAGCAAAGCTGAAGTGAGAAATGATGACTTTAGCAAATAGTCATTTGTCTTAAATTCTCCAATAAATCTGAGCTACATCCTATCAAACTGAACTACTATCCAACTGAGTGACCAAACAGCCTTCAGGAAAGATAGAAACCCACATCACAGAAAGATACAATACATGACAATGAAAGTGTGAAGTGAAATTCCAGAGCAGGTTACATCTGATTATTCAGAATCAGGACAAGAGATTCTCCCATCACATTCTCCTCTGATCCATTCAAACATACTTCACTCAGCACTGTCTCAATAGCCAGTTATGTTATTTACAAAATGTTTAGTATCCGAGCATTGCCATAATGGGGGACAAAACCATTCACCTTGCCAGAAGTGGCTTTACCAATAGATGGAACCTGCAATTTAAACTCCCAATGAGCACACTGTGTTTGGGATCCATTTGAATTCCCCTTCCAGGTCTTTGACACTTTCATCTCCAGTCAGAGCGACTCTGACATAAGATTAAAGAAGTCAAAGCATCATCTCCAAGCACAGACAGCTGAGAACTGTTCCTCACAGGACACTTTGAGAAGTGGATGGATAGAATGGGATGATGATAACCTCTGCATGGCTCAGACAAAAGGTAACAGTTCTGCAGTGATGGGGAAGAAGGGAATCTCTGCGTCTCCCCATCTCCTTCCAGTGTCACAGAGGCTGAAAATACACTTTTTTTCCCTGCCCCTGCCTCTTCATTTAACTATAATTTGAAAAATTCCCATTATATCTGCTCTTCAGCACAACCCAGAGCAATGCAGAACAAGAGGCAATGATACAATCTGTATCACTGGTGACTAACAATAACTTTGAAATAGGAAGAATAGTATAAATGTGATGCTCCCTGGTTCCTGATAGAAAGGGCACACTTGAATTACTCATGGGATAATGGAGTTGATAGAAAGGACAAATGGGTCCACCTCAAAACAGGGCAAACTGCAAAAGGCAAAAATGGGCCCCTCATCTGGTCAAACTGAGGGATAACCATGCTGCAAACAGTTCAAACAGCTTTAAAAGTTACTATGTGGAAATCAGGAAAATTATTAAAGAAAAAAAAGTATTGATAGCCCTAGAGATGTTTATGTTGTTGATCTCCCTTGCAGATTCTCTGATGACTAACATGGGCGAAGTGCCCACAGAAGGTTTTCCCACACTCACTGCATTTATATGGTCTCCCACCGGTGTGGATTCTCTGATGTCTAATAAGGTGTGAACTGCGACTGAAGGTTTTCCCACACTCACTGCATTCATAGGGCCTCTCCCCTGTGTGGATTCTCTGATGTTGAGAAAAGGCTGAGCTGTCAGTGAAGCATTTTCCGCACTCACTGCATTCATAGGGCCTCTCCCCTGTGTGGATTCTCTGATGGGTAAGAAGGTTTGAGCTGCAATTGAAGGTTTTCCCACACTCACTGCATTCATAGGGTCTCTCCCCTGTGTGGATTCTCTGATGGGTAAGAAGGTTTGAGCTGCGACTGAAGGTTTTCCCACACTTACTGCATTTATAGGGTCTCCCACCGGTGTGGATTCTCTGATGTCTAATAAGGTGTGAACTGCGACTGAAGGTTTTCCCACACTCACTGCATTCATAGGGCCTCTCCCCTGTGTGGATTCTCTGATGTTGAGAAAAGGCTGAGCTTTCAGTAAAGCATTTTCCGCACTCACTGCATTCATAGGGCCTCTCCCCTGTGTGGATTCTCTGATGGGTAAGAAGGTTTGAGCTGCAATTGAAGGTTTTCCCACACTCACTGCATTCATAGGGCCTCTCCCCTGTGTGGATTCTCTGATGGGTAAGAAGGTTTGAGCTGCAATTGAAGGTTTTCCCACACTCACTGCATTCATAGGGCCTCTCACCGGTGTGGATTCTCTGATGTTGATAAAGGCCTGAGCTGCGACTGAAGGTTTTCCCACACTCACTGCATTCATAGGGCCTCTCCCCTGTGTGGATTCTCTGATGGGTAAGAAGGTTTGAGCTGCAATTGAAGGTTTTCCCACACTCACTGCATTCATAGGGCCTCTTCCCTGTGTGGATTCTGTGCTGCTTTATAAGGATGGAGTAATCACATATGTTTTCCCCAAACTCAGTGCATGTATTTTTTCTCTTTCTGCTGAGGATTCCCTGTTGTGTTGTGGTTTCCTTGAGGTCCTTCTGAGTTTCCTGACAGGAAATACATTTACCCACTTTCTCCCCTGGCTGGTTTCCCTGCTCTCCTTCTGGTCTGTGCTGAATGTCATGGGATTTTTCCTGCTTATGACTCCAGGACACATTCCTTTTCGATCTTTGCGATAATTCTCTGTGTTTATCCACTTGCTCAACATTTTCCTGCTGAGAATTCTGCTCCTCTTTCTCACATACCATTGCGTCACCTGCTGTGATAGAGACAGAAACCTCAAACAGGGATGGAAAGGGGAAGGCCAAACCAATACAAGTACTGGAGAGAGGTCAAATAAAAATCAGGAACTGAACTCCCCCAAGTTCTTCCCCAAAACAGGAGAGAGGAGGCAGGGGCGGCTCTACCTTTTTGGCCGCCCCAAGCAGTCATGCGCGGGAGGCGCCCCGGAGCTGCGGGAGCAGCGGACCTCCCGCGGGCATTACTGCGGAGCGTCCGCTGGTCGCGCGGCTCCGCTGGACCTCCGGTTCGCAGCTCCGCGGCTGCGGACGGTTTGCAGGTCCGGCGGCTCTGCTTGAGCTGCCGCAGGCATGCCTGCGGGAGGTCCAGCCGAGCCGCGGGACCAGCGAACCGTCCGCAGTCATGCCTGGGGGAGGTCCACTGGAGCCGCGGGACGAGCGCCCCCTCCGCAGTCATGCCTGCGGCAGGTCCGGTCGTCCCGGGGCTCCGGTGGACCTCCTGCAGGCATGACTGCGGCAGGTCCGCCGGCCCAGCCTGCCGCCCCGCCGGGAAAGGGCCGCCCCACGCGCCTGCTTGGCGCGCTGGGGTCTGGAGCCGGCCCTGAGAGGAGGGGATCAATTCAGGCTTCACATCCCATCCAAATTCACAGGGGGAAAGGAGGAAGCTACTGTCTGGTGTCTGCTAGGGTCTACAGGAAGCCATGAGCTATATTTACCCTAAGGATACGACCCCTGCTAGGGACAATATTGAACTGAGAGACCTCCCAACGGCATTTTAGGGCATCCCAGATGTTTCCTTCAGGCACTTACAGATTCTGAGTTGGTTTAATCTTTCCTCACCTGTGCAGGGAGCTCTCAGGATCTCTCTTTCCTCTGAACCCTGGACATCTGGGACCCATGGCTCTTCACCTTGTTCCAGCTGGGAGATCACATCAGGTTGGGAAACTGGAAACCCTGCTCAGATGAAAGAAAACAAAGGAGGTCATTTGATTTCATAAGACTGTCATAAAAAAAAAACACCCTATTAATTTAACTTCAGTGTTTAGTGTGCGCTGGTGTGCCTGGGGCAGTCCACACTGAAAATGCCAGGGTCAGGGCAGGCTGAAAAAGGGAGAGCAGATGCTCCCAAAATTGGTGGTTAACACTGAAGTTAAACTCAACGACCAGTCACAAACTGCTTCTGATCCCACACACGGGTTATTGAGAAGCTGAAAAAAGAAATCACACAGCCCCTTTTATTGCATTCCAGTTCTCCGACTTCCAATCAGCACCTAGGTCCAGTACAGTGAGAGGTTATTTAAAAACTCTGCTCATATACAAAATGTTTTTCTGACCCCAAAAGGTCAGCCACATTACAAGATCACTATAGGTTTGGATCTTACCCAAAAGACCACACTGCCAGCCAATCCTTTAGCATGGAAAGACAAGACAGGACACGACACAAAAAAAGTTGTTAAATGTGAAAGCAGTGAGATGTATTCAGAAATCTATATATCAAGTTATTAGCAGTATTGTTGAGTTGTTGGCTTGAAAGTCCGTCTGGAACACATCCACAGTTTGGATGGGTCATTCAGTCCTTTGTTCAAGGCTTCAGTTTGTAGAGAAGTTGCTCCGGAGGTAGGAAGAGGGATTGAAGACAAAATGGAGATGATGCAGCTGCCCTTTATATTCGTTTTGCCATGTGGCTTGTACTTCCCGTGTCCCAAACACAAGCTTCACAGCACATGGCATGGAAAAGCCTCGGAGGTCTCAGTACACAGACATACCCCTGCATGTCTTGCTGACTCAATAGGTTTATGCCCTTGGTCAGGGATGGGCAAACTACGGCCCATGAGCCACATCCAGCCCACAGGACCGTCCTGCCCGGTCCCTGAGCTCCCAGCTGGGGAGGCTAGCCCCTCCCCCGCAGCCACGCCACCGCGCGGGCAGTGCTCCTGCGGGGCGGGGCTGTGCGCTCCTGCTGGGCAGTGTGTCTGGCTCTGCGTGGTCCACGTCGCTGCCAGACACGCTGCTCTGAGCGGCATGGTAAGGAGGTGGGGGCGTTGGATAAGGAGCAGGGAGTCCCGGGGGGCAGTCAGGGGACAGTTGGATGGGGCGGAGGTTCTGGGGGAACGGGGGATAGATAGGTGTGGGAGTCCCAGGGGTCTGTCAGTGGGCAGGGGGGTTGATAGAGGTCAGGGCAGTCAGGGTACAGGTAGCAGCGGGGTTGGGTAGGGGGTGGGGTCCTGGGAGGGCAGTTAGGGAGGGGGGTCTCTGGAGGGGGTGCTCAGGGGACAAGGAGCGGTCTCACAATTCCATACAGTGTCACACTTGGTAAAGCAGTGAATTCCCAGGACCAGCTCCCCCGGTCCTTGAAGATGATGAACACTGTGCTTATGGTGTATTGAAATACCCACATATCTGCTGTGTCAGTCTGTACCCCTATGTTCACTCTTCTAGAAAATTATGATCAATTTTCTACACAGAATGGCATTTTGAAAACACAATCTACTGAATATTATCCTGTTAAAATGTGTAGCAACACTGTATGTAAAGTTATGAGATTTTACTGTATGATATTACTGAAAAAGTTACAATTCTGGGGAAGATCAGTTTCTCGGAGACAGCAAGGCAAACAGCTGGACAAATAGCCATTCTGCGGCAGGGGGAAGGTGTGAAGAAGACATTTACATTCCATCGCAGGGACCACTTGAAGCTCATATCTACGAGAGCCTGTCACCATGACTCAGCTGAGAACTGGATTTGTTTCTAGTACAAAGGACTGAATTGTAAAGAGATGTGAGGAAAATGCATGAGACTCTCTCTCTCCCCTTTCCCTCTGCTCATGACAACTTCTGAAGACCTGAATTTGGGCAGCAGGGGCGGGTTGGGGAGTCCTGGCTGAAAGGAAAACCAGCCTGTCTCAGCAGATGGTGAGAGAACATTTGCTTTCAATCCATTTCAGCTTGTTAACTTAGATCGGGGTGGGCAAACTTTTTGGCCAGAGGGCCACATCGGGGTTGCAAAATTGTATGGAGGGACGGGTAGGGAAGGCCGTGCCTCCCTAAACAGCCTGGTCCCGCCCCCTATCTGACCCCACCCTCTTCCCGCCCCGACTGCCCCCCTCAGAACTGCTGACTCATCCAACCCCCCCTGCTCCTTGTCCCCTGACCTCCCCCTCCAGAGACCCTCCCCACCACTAACCCCCCCCAGAACCCTCTTGGGATCCCACCCCCATCTAAGCCCCCCGATCGTTGTCCCCTAACCGCCTTCTCCCAAGACCCCCCAGCCTGCCTCCCCCAGAACCCCACCCAACCCCTCCTGCTCCCTGTCCCCTGACTGCCCCAACCCATATCCACCCCCCCCCACCCCCTGACAGACCCCGGGACTCCCACGCCTATCCAACTCCCCCATTCCCCATCCCCTGACCACCCGCCCCCTGCTCCCTGTCCCCTGACTGCCCCCCAGAACTCTCTGCCCCTTATCCAACCCCCTGGCCCTGGCCCCCTTACCACAGCCACGCGGCTCGCCAGAGCTAGACATGAGGTCCCTCAGGAGCGCGCAGACCGGCCCCCTTACCATGCCACTCAGAGCAGTAGGAACTTGCAGCCCCACCGCTGCAGCACTGCCCAGGAGCCATGGGCCAAAGCACTGGTGGCGCGGCATGTTGAGGCTGCAGGGGGACAGCGGGGGCGAGGGGACAGCAGGGGAGGAGAGGGGAGGGGGGATCCTCCCCGGCCAGAAGCTCAGGGGCCGGGCAGGCTGGGCCCACGGGTCGGATGTGGCCTGTGGGCCGTAGTTTGCCCACCTCTGACTTACATGTTAGTTTGTGTAACCTTAGAGACTAACAAATTTATTTGTGGTTTATCTTGCATTTCTTTTGTAAACAATTCTGACTTTTATGCCTCGTTACCTGAAGTCATTTAAAATCTTTTTTTTTTTTGGTAATTAACAATCTTGTTTTATTGTTTTATCCAACTAGCGTGTTTGGATTAAAGTGTGTTGGAAACTGCATTTGGGATGTAGTGGGGTGGACCCCCGCTCCTGCTCAGAAGGGTTAAAAACAGCCCTGGGAGGGGGCTGTGGCTGGAGAAAGCAGCTTTTAGGCTGGGCTGATTGGGGGAAGTGGTTGCAGCTGGGGCCACGCCCCAAACAGACTCAGCTGCCCTATAAAGGCAGAGAAGCCAGGGGCAGATAGAGTCTCTCTCTGTTTGTAGAGGGAGATGGGCCTGGCTGCAGGGAGCTAGACACAGGGTACCTGAGTGGAGCAGGGCTGGGGAAAGGCAGAGGAGCTGGGGAGCTCCAGCCTGGAAAGCCCCAGGCTGTGGCCTAGCAGAAGGCAATAGGTACTGGGGGGTTGCAGAGGGCAGCCCAACGGTCGGCAAAGGCAGCAGGTCCAAACCCTCCTTGCCAGTGATGAGTGGCTGATCCTGCAGCCTGCCCCAGGGTGTGGGGCTAGACGATGACTGGCCTTATACTGAGCCGAGGTGGGAATAGTGGGTGGGAGTTCCCTGGGGAGGGGACACCCTAAGGCTGAGGTAGCATTGTGGGGCTGGCGTGAACCGTATCTCTTCATTTCCCCTTCCAAGAACTGAGGGGACAGGAATCCTTACCCAGCGAGGTCACATTCTCATAGTTCTCCTGCATGACGTCTCTGTACAGGGCTCTCTGAGCAGAGTCCAGCAGAGCCCACTCTTCCCTGGAGAAATACACAGCCACCTCCTCAAAGGTCACTGGCCCCTGAAAGAGCAAGAGTCCAACACTCAGTACCTGATGCCCCACTGAGAGGAGCCAATCAAATGCAAGCTCTGGGTAGATCACCCCACTCAGAGCATCCTGGAAACACCAGGTTAAGGGGACGAAGCGAGTGCCCCTTGTCTCTCCCAGCAGATCCATCACACGCCTACTAGCCACAGATGGATACAGGAGATGGAGCCCCTAGCAGGGACCAGGGAGAGATCCCTGGTAGGAAGCCCAACACTCTCCTCATTGTGAGGAGCTGGATATGAAGGGAGGGGAATCTCCCCTAACCCTCACTGGTGGGTGCCCCTTTCATATCTCACAGCAGCCGCTGGTTAGTCAGGTCAGGCTCCAGCACTGGGAGTCTGGTCAATTTTCCTAGCTCCGTGTAGGAGGATTATTTTCTGTTTCACAATTAGGGTATTTCCACCTCCTAATCTCATGGGTCTGTTCCTACAATCTGGACAATTTATTAAACTTCCCCCAGCAGGAATGTCACAAGCTGTCCTCCTCCCTTTCCCACCTTGTGCATTTCCTGCCCCGCTCCAAACCAGACTGTGCAAATCTTCCCATCTCCGGTGTATTTGCTGTCCCTCTCACTCCTGCAGGAACCCACCAGCAACCCCCCGACAATCCCTACCTGAACAGCCTCCTCTGCAGCCATTTCTCTCCCCTGTCCCATGGCAGGATGGGATGAGCTGGAGTGAAACATGGACGTCATTCTGCAGCCTGGGAGGGTGAGAAGGGCAGTTGTGGGGGTTACAGAACAGGCTTTACTTAATTTCACAGGACGATTCTCCAAGGCCCCTTCCATGCAGACAGACATCCTAGACTCTGCCATGCTGGGAAAATGCTCAATCTCTTTATTACAGTGTGGAGCTGGCCCCTCCTGCCAGGCTAAGCCCACAGAGAGATTTTTAACCTTCCTTCTCCCTCCCCTGATCGCATAACAAAGTCTCTGAACACAAGGCTAGAAAAGAGCAGAACCCAAGGAGTCACTGTGGGTGATTTCCTCGGACACTGACCCCACGGCAGTCACACCCCAGCAGGGAGAATATGGAGTCAAGAACCAGCTTTTCCTCTGTCTGATCCTTTTCTTGTTCACTGGAAAGTGGTTCTGCCCAGGGATGCTGCAATACATGTGTCTGGGTGGACTAGAGAGCTGGAAATCTCTCCCCCCACTCATTTCTCCCACTGCCCCTTTCAGTCTCTCCTTCCCCTGTCCTCTCTCCCTGCCCCTCTGGCTGGGACAGTCCCATTCCTGGGGGCTTTGCTCTCCCAGGGCTGGATTTGCTCCTGGCAATTGCTAATGGGAGGAGAGGCTGTTTGTGTAGAGTCACTTTCTTGCCAGTCCCCAGCACTTTCCAGAGGACTTTCAGTTACCTGGAGTCTGTGGTAGAATTTGTATTAACAGGGCCCAGGGCTGCCCCAAGGGGCTAGTACCAGCCGGAGAAAGTCATCACCTGGGCTGGGCAGCTATTGAATAACTAGAGGGAAAAGGGGGACTGTTTGATTGGAGTTTATATTACAGTCCAATATATAAACCCCCACCATTCCCACAGGCAGCAGGGAGCCCCTTGAGGAGCTGCTTTAAGAGGGCAAAGGGGGGGGGGGAGGTGGCAGGTCCCTGGATGAGGGAAGGGGGCAGCAGTGGGGGACAGGCAGGTGGCTGGTGGCTGTGGTGGTAGTTGGGGGCAGTAACTGGGAAACCGGGGTCCGGGCAGCCCCCACGGGGGACACGTGCCCCTCCCGCCCCCGCCCCCCCGGCAGAGAACCGGCATCTCACCCCCCCTCCCCGCCAGGGGCAGCCACGTGCCGGGGACTGACCCAGGGCAACAATTTCCCACCCGGACAAGGACAAATCGCTGCAGGTAAAACGGGGGGGGGGGACCACCCAGGGGAGAGATTTTAAATGGACATTGGAGACTCATGGAGAGACCGGGGGGGGGGGGAACAGGGGAGCCGAGAGAGCGGATCATGGGGGGGGGGCGAATCTCCCCGGATGTTACAGCCCGAGCGAGACCCCGAGAGAGAAACGGGGCAGAACCGGAGAGACTCTGTACCGGGGGCGAGAGGCGCCAACAGGGACAGGAGCCAATTAACCCCCCGCCTCCCGGGAATTTCCTGGCTGCCCAGAGACAGTTCAACCCCACCGTCCCACCGACATCCCAGCGGGGGGGGGGGCGGATCCTGCTGCGGCTCCGAGGCTTCTCCCAGGTTCCCCGGGGCAGAGTCACGTGCCCGCCCCCCCCCCGGGGTCTCTCACTCACCGGCTCACACGGAGGCGGCAGCAGCAGCTTTGTTCTCCCGCCCCCAGCGGGGCTCGCACGGAGCATGCGCAGATCCAGCTGCTGACCCCTCCCTCACCTGTGCTGGAGAGGGCGGACGCGCCCCCGGGGCAGGCTGGGAAATGTAGTTCCGGACTCTCCCTGGACCGGAAGTGACGTCGGCCAGGGAGGCGGAGCCGGAGCGCGAACGCGCGCGGGGCGCTGCGGTTCTGCCTGGCTCGTGCGGGGCCGTTGGAGCCTCTCCCGGGCCGGAGAAGGTTTGTGCCGTTCTGCTCTGGGCATGCGCAGATCGCGGCGGGAGAGACCTTCATTAACCCCCCCCCTCCCCCCGTGCCCGGCCTGGGCTCCGCCCCCGCTGCGGAGCTGCAGCCTCCAGGTCCCGGCGCGAGCCCGTGGGCGGGGGGGTCCCGGGGGGGCTGGGAAAGGGGCGGGGGCCGGGAAGTGTCGGTGCAGCCCGGACATGGCCGGGGGGGGGAGCCGGTGACCCCCCCCCGAGGAGCGGGGAGAGAAAGGGGGGGGCTGAGACCCCCTCGGATTTACCGCTGCCCCCCCCGTGGGGACCACCCGCCCCCCCCTCCCCGCCCCCTTTCTCCCTAGAGAGCCACGAGCAGCCCCCAGGGTGACCCCCCTCCCCCCACCCCTGAGAAGTTCCCTGTCCCCCCCCCCCGATTGTGCCCCATTTTCTCTCCCCTTCGCCAGTGGCCAGTTCAGAGCTCGGGTTTGGGGGTTTCCCCCATTTCCCCTGCAGGGATTTGTCCTTGTGCGGGTGGGAAATGGTTCCCCCGAGTGATTCCTGAGCTGGGCAGAGGGTGACTGGGCAGAGGCTGGGGGGCCCTGAGACAGGGACACCTCTGGGCTGGGGGGGCTGGGGGCCTCTCTCTGCTGGCAACGGGGCCTGGGAAGGGCCAGGAAGGGGAGGGAGGAACAAGCGTCCCCCATGGAGATGGCCCAGCCCCAGGTTTCCCAGTCCAGCTACTTCCCCTCCCCCCCCCGCCCAACCCAGCAGCCCCCCCCCCCGCCCCCGTGCCTCCTCCATCACCTGCTAGTCACATTCCCAGATCCCATTGCCAGCCCCTCCCCACAGCCAGTGACCTTCTGACTCCAGCCCCCTCCTTTCCCCTGTGAAAGCCACATCACCCAGGGCTCCCTGCCAGCCACGGGAATGTGAAGCAAGAAGAATCCATCCCAGTCTGTTGTTGATTTAATATCGCTGTATAATCCCCTCAAATTTCCCCTCTTTTCTCTTGAGTGGTTGAATGGTGACATAAAATCTCCCCAGATGTTGGTGCTTCTCTCTTATGTTGGCAAATATTTAGTTTGTGCCATTTTCTCCTCAGTTCTGAAATACTGATATCGAATTCTCGAAAATCTTCCCGCTTTTCTCTCCAGGTGTGTGACTGAGATCAGGGCTCTTATCGTACTGAGCGTGGCCCTGTTCTGCCAGGCGCTGCAGAGACCCCAGCTGAGAGCTGGGCCCTGATCTGCCAGGCGCTGCAGAGACCCCAGGTGAGATCAGACCCCACTGTTGTGCCAGGTAAAACTGAGACCTGGACCGAGATCACGGCCCCCCTTTGTGCCAGGCAGTGCACGACTGCGACCCAAACTGCTGCCTCCATTGTGCTGGGCACTTCAGACACCTCGACTGAGATCTGTGTCCCCGTTGGGTCTGGCCCTGCACTGACCCTGACCCAGATTACGCCCCGCTACTGTAGTGGGCACTGCACAGACCCTGACAGAGATCCTGGCCCCACATTTTGCCAGGTGCTCCAGGGACTCCAAACAAAATCCGGGATCCTGTAATGCCAGGAGTTGCAGAGCCCCCAGCTGAGATCAGTCCCCCTGTTGGTCAGGGCTCTGCACAGACACTGACCAAGGTCAGGGTCCCCATTGTGACAGGTGCTGAACAGACACCCAGGGTATCTCTACCCTGCCATTAACCCCCCCTTCCTCCCCCCCCCCCCGCTGGCCCATGGCAGCTACCTCAGGCTCACAGGGCTCAGGCGAAGGGGCTGGTTAATTGCAATGTAGATGTCTGGGTTGGGCTGGAGCCAGGTTGTAGGACCCTGCGAGGTGGGAGGGTGCCAGACCTTGGGCTGCAGCCCCAGCTGGAACATGGACACCACAGTTAAACTGCCCTGCAGTGCCGTGTGCGTCAGTCAGCGGGCACGGGCCAGCCGCCGGTGTCTGACTGCAGTGTGGACATGCCCACAGGGGCCTTGCCCCAAAAAGCTCAGAGGCTAAATAGGCCAATGGTGGGAGGCGAGTCTCCATTTTACAGATGGGGAAACTGAAGCTCAAAGAGCTGAAGTAATTTGCTCAAGTTTGCATGGAGAATTTGGGACAAAACTGGGAACTGAACCCAGATTGTTTGAATTCTTGCCTCTCCCCTTAACCCTAAGCCCAGCGTGTGTGTGTACAGCTTGTTTTGGTCTGTGTTTGCCTTGCATTGGCTTCCAAGGGAGGCTGTGGCATTTCCTTCACTGGAGGTTTCTAAGACCAGGTTAGAGATACACCAGTCTGGGAATGTCTAGGGATACTTGGTCCTGCCTCAGCACAGGGGGCTGGAGTAGACGCCCTCTCAAGATCCCTTTCAGGCTGTCATGAATAGTTAGTAAAGGGTTAAAGCATAGTACCTGGTGGGCATCTGACCTGAGGACCAATCAGGGAAGAGAATTTGAAACTCCTAGGAGGGAACTTTTCCCTCTGTTTGGGGGGGTCTTTGTCTTTGGCCGTTTGGAGTTCAAGAGACCAGACGAGTTAATCAAGTCCCTACAAGTTCCACCTTTCTGAACTAATTTCTTCTAGTCAAGATAGTGAGTATTAGAAAGATACTTTGTGTCCTTATCTAATAATCCTATGTTTGCAATTCTGTGTGTTTGTTATTGATTATTCTTAATTCTGCTTGTACTGGTTGTACTGAGAAAGAGAGAGGATTCTCTCCAGAACTTAGCAAGGTTATACCCTATGAGTGCCCAGCTTGGATTCATAGAGATTCTGTATTTTCTTTTGTTCTCTTAATAAATTCTTTTCTTTTCTTTGGACTTGGTTAATTCCTTCCCTTGGGGAAATTCAGGGGAAGGGGAGGGGGAAGTGGGCTGCTTCCCTGTGTGTAGAGATTCAAGGCGTTTGAATCCAGGCACCTCTGTCTCCAGAGCAGGCTGGAGAGAGGGAGGAGGGGCGAGGTTCCTCCTCTGTGAATTGATCTGTGTTCCCAAGGGGGGAAACAGGGGTGTCCCGGCCCACGGAATTGACCGGGTGGTGGCAGCCGAAGGGGAGACCTACCCTAGGATTTTGGGGTGGGGGAAGACATGCGGGTCCTCACTTTGAAACCGCCCAGTTTCAAGTGAGGGTAGACTTCTGACACAGGCCTACACTGAAATATTTCTGTTTTGTGCTGTGCCCTGTTCTATGCTGAGCTGTTTTGCATGATGCCATTTGTGACTGCACCATGTTGTGTTGCATTTGCCTCAGTGTATTTGGTACCTCTGTTGTGCTGGTTTGAGTTCAGCTCTTTTTCATTGTGTAATTTGGTCCTTGGGTGTATTAGTTTGCATTGTGTTGTTTTCTTTTCCTTTGTAGTGCCATTTTATGCTGTGGTTTTGGTTTTTTTCCTGAATTGCCTGACATGTGGGTTTTACTCTGTACGTTGTGTTTTATACGTATCTATTTCATAGCATCAGAGACATGTAGTGCTGGGCAGGAGCTCAAGATGTTATCAAGTCCAGCTCTCTCTGCGGGGGCAGGACCAAGTCTGTGTAGATTCCCTCTGACAGAGCTTTGTCCTACCTGCTTGTCACGGAGTCCCCGGGTGATACTCTGTAACTGCTCCCCATCAAGCCAGGCAGGACTTTGGGGAGCCTCCTCTCCCTCGGAGCAGACTGTCTCCAGGGTAAGAAGCTCACACGGCTTCACCTCCTGTGTCTCTCCTTGGAGCATTCAGCATCCTCTGCCCTTCCATGCATTTCCAGGGGCGTCCTGGGGAAGCCAGAGGGTCCTGCCCCCCGCACTTCACAGTCAGACGTGACTCTCAGCCAGCCAGTAACACAGAGGTTTATTCGATGACAGGAACACGGGCTAAAACAGAGCTTGTAGGTACAGAGAACTGGACCCCTCAGCCGGGTCCATTCTGGGGCCCAGCGAGGCAGACCCCCACGTCTGCCCTCACGCCTCATCCCCAGCCAGCTCCCAAACTGAAACCCCCTCCAGCCCCTCCTCCTCTGGGCTTTGTCTCTTTGCTGGGCCGGGAGGTCACCTGATCTCTCTGTTCCCCTTTAGCCAGCCCCTTGCGGGGGGGGGGGGGGAGCCATTTGTTGCTAGGATACAAAGTGTCGGCCATTGATGCACACTGGGGACTTCAGAAATGCCATGGGGAAACTGAGGCACCCACACAGTATTCAGAGGAAACATGAAGAACAGCCCCACTTCGTCACACGGCTCTTAAAAACTTCCAGGGACAGAGACTCCCCAGCCCCCCTTGTAAGACCCTTCCTGAGCTGAACTGCCTCAGCTCCGGGGACCCCCTCCCCAGATCTGAGTGGTGAGCAGCTCTGGGGAGAGAGGAGACCCCCGCGAGTGGGCAGCTGGGTCAGTAGCCTGAAGTTGGGAGGTGAAACATTGACGTGTCCCAGGTCCCCCAGGCTGCCCTGACCGAGCTGGAACTAGATCCCGGTGCTAATGCCCCCGCCCTGCTGGTTGGGGCACTGAAGGGCTCTGCCACACTGGGGTTTTAGGCACTGGTGCAAACTCTCAGTATAGACAGAATTTACACCGGTGCACTCGGATTGGCACTGGTGCACCATGTCCCAGTTTGAAGGTTTGGGATGTGGGGGGACAGTGACCTCTCTGAGGCCTGGGGCTGGCTGAACAGTGCAGCTGGTAACAGAGGGGCAGCAGTGAGTGCTGGAGAGATGAGCCAGGAGCACAGCCCCACAGGGCTGGACACTGACTTCTCCTGACCCAGGACACCCCCCACCCCCAGCTGTGTGCAGGGACTGCAGCTGAGCTGCCCTGCCAAGACAGCCTGTGCATCCATGGGCAACCCACCTCTTCCTGCAGCCTAATGCAATGGGGTCTGGGACCTTTCCAAGCTGCGGGTGATGGGGCTCGGGCATTAACGGGGTCTGTTCCTGGCTCTGTCCCTGACCTGCTTGGTGGCCTTGGGTAAGTCACAGCCCCTCTGTTTTCCTCCTACCCATTGTCTACTTGGACTGTGATCTCTTTGGGGCAAGGACTGTCCCTCTCTGTCTGTGCAGTGCCCAGCACCATGCAGGTGCTGATCTCAGTCAGGGTCTCTGCCATACGCAGCACGATGGGGCCCTGATCTCCATCAGTGTCTGTGCAACGCAAGCCACAGTTTATAGACTCACAGACTTTAAGGCCAGAAGTACTAACCCTTCCCTGTGTCTACTGGAAATACCTCGCCTGATGCATCCTAGGACTGCATTAGCCTATTTCATGGCCACACCACACTGGCAGCTCATAATTACCCTGTGATCAACCAATACACCCAGGTCTTTCTCCTCCTCTGTCACTTCCAACTGATAAGTCTCCAGGTCATTGTAAAAAATTCTTGTCAATCATCACTAAGTGCATAATTTTGCAATATTAATTTTCATCCCATTTCTCTCACTCCAGCTTTCAAGGTCATGCAGTTCTTCTGGTATGATTTTCTTGTCCTCCATAGTGGCAATCCCTCCTGGCTTTGTGTCACACTCCCACTTCTTGTGCCAAGGTCACTAATCAAAATGTTGAATAAGATTGGTCCCAAAACTGATCTTTGAGGAACTCCACTAGTAACCTGCCTCCAGCCTGACAATTCACCGTTCAGTATGACCCCCTTGTAGACTCTCTTTAACCAATTCTTTATTAACCTTTCAGCTCTCATATTAATCCCCATTTTCTCCAATTTAACAGCACATTCCACGTGGGAAACTAATCAGATGCCTGTATCAAATGCCAGGTTTCTCTGGCACCATCTACCTTTTGTAACACCATGTTTTATTTATTTATAGTGTTGAAGGCTGGGAGGAACTGTTAGCAATGGGCTGAGAATGGCCATGTGGAGGTTGAGGAGGGGATGGGATGTTGGAGGTGTATCTGGGATTTTGTTTTGTAGGAGTCCATGTCTCTGCTCCCTGTGGCCATGGTGCCTTCTGTACCAAAGCAACACGTCAGCAGAGCACACGCACACACCACCATCTGGAACACGCAGCATTCGCGTGCTGGGCGATTTTTCAGGGACCCAGCTTGATATGCCTGGCTGGGGTGGGTTCAGTTGGGCGGGGGTCTGGGGCTCTGATAGTTTGGGATGTTCCTTTTCCCATAGTCAGTTATTTCCATTTATTGTTTTACCCTCACCTGTGCCTGATGCCGCTCCCTTCTTAACTTGCTTTGGTTATTTCAGTTCCAGTTTGTAAATGGGATCTAAGAATTGCAAAGCTGAATGAAAGATAAACAAACAGAACCATTCGAATGTTGGCCCACAGCTGGTAGAACGGTACCTAGTGCGGTCGGCTGTAATGACCAGGTTCCATACAGCATTTTCTGGTGGGGCAGATAAAGCAATGCCAAAGAGCCAAATGCACATTTTAGGGCGAAAGGGCTCATCAGGTGTTTGCTCTCCAGCATATCACCAGCCAGAGCTTGCAGTCTTTCAGGAGTGGTGCGCTGGGTTGTATTTAGGAATCTCAAAAGAAAAGGTGAAGACGGCTGCTTCACAATATCCAATGAAATCTTGCAAACAATTATACAAATGGACCCTACTGCTATTAAAACAACATGGTATTAATACTGATTCAAAACTGACATTAAAATTATGAGAGAAACGTATGAGAAAGGAACTGACACCTACTTACCATTTCTTAATGCCTAAAATTTTGACGCTCCCTCACACCATCTTTTTTTCAAAGCGATGCACAGCACACAGACAAGTTAATTCATGAAAGCACACCCATTATTGACTGCTTTGTGTTGCATGAGCATCTGATTAAACACCTAATTACAACTGTACCACTGTAAGTGGAAATGCATCAACCCAGCTTAGCTCCAAGGTGTTTAGATGTGAATGAAAAGTTTCTAAATTAAATACATGGCAGAATGGTTAATGGGGAAAATACACTGAAATGCCTCTACCCAGTCCTGTTGACTTCTTCTCCCAACCCCCCATGGGTTCTGGCCTCTTGGTCAACTTGGCTCCCAGCCCCACATCAGCTGTGCCCTCTCCCAGCCTAACCCATTTCTACTGCAATTCTTCACCCTCCTCATCCAGGCAGGGGGTTGGCACTGCAGCCCCTAAGGTACCTGCGTTAATCACTGTCTCTCATACTGGGGCTATTTAGATTTCAGGGAATGATTTCTCAGAATTACTGTCTCTGGGAGGTGGGAGAGAGGAGAGGCTGAGAGGGCGTTTGCTCTTAGGGCCATGTTCAACCCTGGTAGGCTCCATGTTACCTCATCCTCCACCCTCCCCCATGTGTCTGTGCTCATGTGTCAGTGTGTCGTCATCTGATCATAATGCCACTCGTCTCAGCAGAGCTCCCAGACAGGAGCTATATCACGAGGGGGTTACGGTACTGAAAGTGAAATACATCACAGGGAGGGTGTAATTATCCTGAAATGAAACATTCCAGTCTAGGAAGTGGGCATCCGACGAAGTGGGTATTCATCCACGAAAGCTCATGCTCCAAAATGTCTGGTAGTCTATAAGGTGCCACAAGACTCTTTGCTGCTTTTACAGATCCAGACTAACAGGGCTACCCCTCTGATACTTGATTCCAGTCTAGGAAGTGAAAGAATTCAAGTACTTCATTACTTTAAATTACGCTGGAAAGGATTGGATTTTTATGAATAAATTGCAGTAAATGTTGATTTCACTGTACACACACACGAAAAAATATTGATATAGGTAATATACAGAAATGAAATTCTAAACATGGAAAAAAGGCTTAAAAATAAATATCGCTATCTATTGAAATTAAAAGAAAGAAATAGACAAAATGAATTTTGTCAAACCCACTTAACAGCAATTGCAATATGCCAGGGGATGGAAATTCACAACTAAGGCACCAACCTTAATTCTGCCCTGTAGTGACACCAGGCAATTGCCGTAGGGTTACGCATTAGGCATTTTAGTGTATAAAGTTCCAGGTTACAAATCAGTATGATCTAAAGACACATGAGATCTTTTCCTCAGGATATCACTGTCACTGGGTTGTTTCTCTTATTGGTAATTCCCAGAAGTGAACAGACTAATAACATTTTATCAGTTATGAAGTGGCCATTTCATATTTCTGGGGAGTGTCTGTTATTTTGCACTAGGGGCCAGGTCCTTGGAGGGACGGAACCTTGGTTCCATTTTATCTTGTCCATGCTCAGCAGCTTCTGGAATTTGGTTCAAAGTATTTACATGTTTCCCTGCCCTGTTCTTAAAAGTGCTGCTTTAGAAAGTGGGGAGGGGCAGGAACTCACTGCAGGATCAGTAGCTGAGTCCCTTAGATATTTATAGCTCATGGGAAGGAGGACGGGGATTGGTGGGTGTCTGGGGATTTAATAATAAACACACAAATATCATTGTTCTTAGTGGATTTTCAACTTCTAATTCCCATAACCCACTAATTATCCCTGGCTGCCCCCGGCAGTCTGGGGAGGGAGAACTAGTAAACTCCTGGGGCCAGTGTGGAACCGAAGGCAGAAGGATCTTTTTGTGGCCGGATCAAAGTCACCCAGAGTAAAATTCACTTCCCTGGATAAATCCCTAGTTGCTGGGCTCTGCAGACGGGTGGGGAGGTGAATTCCATTCCCCATTCTTGAGCATGGACCCCCCTCCAATGCCCCCCCCAATCACAGACAGTACCCGTGCCTTCCCCTGCAGTGACGGACCCACTTGGTGCTGCCAGAGCCATCTGCCATGGGACCTATGGGGACAGAGGCCCAGCTCCAAAACTGCTACCCCTGCCCACGGCCCCCAAGCTGTGCTAGAGTTGCCCTTTCCAGTCTGCAGATGGGTCTAGCTGTTACCCAGCCCATGCACCCACCACACACAAACGTCCTCACAACACACATCCCAGGCTTGGGAAAGACCATCTGGGGCTGGCTGCAGTCTCCCCTTGCTGCTGTGAGAGGAATGGGGTGGTCCCTCATATAGGACACAAACATACCTGGAGCAGAAGGGAAATGTAGTTTCTTCCAGGGGCTTGAAAATGTTTGATTTAGAGTCCTGAGCTCTGTCTTCCTGTTTGTCCCCTTCCTCCACTTTCAGATCTCTTGGAGAGACGAGGTGGGTGAGGTCATTTCTTTTAGATCCAATTAAAATCCCTCTCTTTGATATCTTGGGATCAACATGGCTACAACAACTCTTTTCCATTTGTACCCGCTTCCCCTCTCATCTCCCCCTGAGCTGAGACTGTCCCATGTGATGGGAGAATAAGGGTTCAGTCCTGTAACTGGATTGGGTCGTGCCAGCACTGATGGGAGTGAAAGCCTGTGTGCATTAATGACAGCAGCAGCTCTGGGACTCGGCGCATAGGGAGCAGAGATGGGAATGAGCAGGTTATGTTTGTGCCGGGTGTGAGTTACACATGTGGGAATTCTGGGCCACTGCGTACGCACAGAATTCACGTCCAGTGCAGAATTTCTTTTTTTTTTTTGCATGAAGAAAATAAATTCTGCCTGAGAAGTGCTGCTGTTCTGTCTTTCACCCACCCTGTCGCACCAGAACAGGCAGCAGCCAGCTGGGTTCATCTTGGTGGGAAATTGTTGCCCGGAGCTAGACCCCAAATGGGAAGAGAGTTAGTGGGTGCAGCTTGGGAGAGTCCTGAGACACGGCTGCCGCTGGGGGTGGGGACAGGGTGGTCATTCTCTACTGGCAAGAGGGTGTGGAAAGGGCAGAGGAGGAGCCAGTGTCCCCTGTGGAGACTGCCCAGCCCCAGGTTATCCAGTCCCAGGCGCTTCTTCCCCCACCATACCCCAAACCTCTTCACCCCTCCAGCCATCAGTTGCCAGGCTTCCCTCGCTGCTCCCCCTTCCTAACTGGCAGAGACCCTCTGAGCCAGTCGTGTGTCAGGGCTCAGCCCTCTGGCTGAGGCCTTGGGGCACTTTCTCCCCCTCTCAGGGTACCACGCCACAGGGGCCCCACAAATCTACATTGCTCAGGCCTTGGCTTCAGCGCTGGTGGTGGGGCTCAGGGCCCTGGACTTCAGCCCCATGCGCTGGGTCTTCAGCTTTCTGCCCTGGGCCTCAGCGAGTCCAATGGTGGCCTTGCTTGGCAGCCCCCCTGAAACCTGCTAGTGTCCCCTGAGCGGGCCCAGAACCCCTGGTTGAGAACCACCGCCTTACCCCTGGGCTTACATTGCAGTGTAGACATACCCTGAGAGGGCATCTATACTGTGATAAAATCCCTGTGGCCCGGCTGGCCTGGATGAGCTGATTTGGGCTCCTGGGGCTCAGACTGGAGCCCACGCTTCGAGACCCTCACCCCTCGTGGGGTCTCGGAGGCCACACTGTAATTTTATAACCCTGCAGCACAAGCCCCACAAGCCTGAATCAACTGACCCAGGGTTTGAGAATAGTGACTTGGGTGTGTTAATGGCAGTGTAGACATAATGCCAGGCTATGTCCACACTGCGATGAAACACCCACAGCTGCCCCGTACCAGTGCAGGCTCCCAGGCTAGGGCCGTGGGGTGGTAAATTTGCAGTGTAGACATCTCAGCTCAAGCTCAGCCCTCAAGTTTGGGAGGGAGTTTAGCAAGCAAACAAGGTAAAATGGCAGTGGAGTATTACCCTGGACTCAATGGCATTTCTCCATTGGTCTGTCTGCTTTGGGGCAGGGACAATAACACGTCCTGCTGCATTCGTTATTTCAAAGGGCGGTTTAAGATTTTCATTCTCACACACTGTGCACGAAGCAGGACTCAACCCTCGGTGTAAACTAAATGAGCCGCTCACAGATTCTGGCAGCCACAATGAGCCCTTTGGTGTGAGATCCCAGACCTGCCCCTGTCCCAGAGGGAGGGGGGTTTATCTGTGTTGGGCTGGACCACTGACCTATCAGCTCTTAACTCTCAGACTTTCAGTAATTCTGTTATCAGTATAATTTAAACAGCCATACTGGGCTGGACCAAAGGCCCATTTAATTCTCTGACAGTAGCCAATACCAGGTGCCCCAAGAGGTACTCAACAAGGCACCACTGGGAGTTGGACCCAGGATCTCCTGTTTACAAGGCAGGTGCTTTAGCCAGCTAAGCCATGGTGCCTGCTTGTGGCTAAAACACACTGTCTGCCCACACCTGACTCTCTGCCATCGCCACTGGGGCCTGAAAAGCTTTGCTTGTGTTGGATTCTGCAAAGCAGAGGAGCAGGTGAGGTTTTCCTTGCAAGGTGTGTGTGTGTGTGTGTGTGTGTGTGTGTGTAAATCTTTGGCCAGGTCTGCATTACAAAGTTATTTCAGCATCATTATATTGCTCAGGTGTGTGAAAAACACACAACGCTCCCTCGGTCAGCAGCTTGTGGCTGGTGTACACACTGCAATGCCACGTCTGGTGACAAAATTGACCTGTTTTGGTGACAAAATAAAACCACCACGACGAGAGGCCTAGAGCTTTGTGGAGCAAACTTAAAGTGACAAATTGTCATTGTAAATGCTGCTGGTCATTATATCACCATAACTGGTCTCCACCAGTATCCCACCATGCCTGCCGTGAACTCGCCTGACCTGCATTCCTGCTACAGAGGCTGGGCCCCTCCCCTTTCATAGCTCCAGAAAGTTCTGACAGCTGAGCCGCTATCTACGCCGGGATTAGGTTGATAGAACTGCATTGCCAGCCTAAGTAATGTAATTACACCAACCTAATTTCATAGTGTAGACCTGTCCAAAGAATCACACACACACCTTGGGAGCAAAACTTCACCTGTTCCCCTGCTTTACAGAAGCCAAACACGAGCAACACTTGTCAGGGCCCAGTGGGGATTGGCAGAGAGTCAGGTATGGGCAAACACGCTGTTTTAAGTAACAGCAGGTACCCTGGCTTGGCTGGCTTGGCTGGTTAAAGCATCTGCTTTGTAAACAAGAGATCCTGGGTTCAACACCCGGTGGTACCTTAAGGAGTGGCTTTTGGGGCACCTGGTATTGGCTACTGTCAGAAGACAAGATTCAGAGCTAGATAAACCTATGGTTTAAATTACACTCACAGGCACTGATAAAGAGTTACTGAAAGTTTGGGTGTTAAGAGCTGATAGGTCAGTGGTCCAGTACCCTCAATGTGGTTTTAGCTGGAAACACACCTGGAGGAAAAAGACTGAACTGAACTGATTCAGAAATCAGAAGAGAATAATAACAATAATACTTTCAAACCAAAGTCCCCAAACAGATTAGTATTGGTTTTTCAGTTTGGGGAATTTTGTTTTCTCAGTCAGACCTTGCCAAGGGAAGCAGGGAGAAAATGTTTGAGTTGCCTCCTTCAGAACAGCTTGGCCTAGACACTAGCTCTGGTTCACTGCTCTGGCCTTGCTCGGGTTGAGGGTATTTTAATAATTTGGGCTGGTCCCAGGGTGTTTGGAGGACATGATGAGGATGTTACCTTTTGAGATAAAAATTAAGAAATACAGGACTAGAGAATTTTTCTTTTTTTAAGAAATCTGGGATTTAGACATTTTATTTAAAGCAATAGAGTTCTGAGTTTCTGAGAAGGTTTTTGTTTGCAAGAAGCAACATTGTACCAAAGGGGACATGGTTGTCTACAAAGGAGGGGTAATGACTAAATGCATCCGATGAGGATGGGATTCGAACCCATGCGTGCAGAGCACAATGGATTAGCAGTCCATCGCCTTAACCACTCGGCCACCTCATCTGAGCTGTCAAGAAAAAGACAGGAGGAGAAATCTAAGGCCAGCAGAGCTAGGGACAATAAGGAGTTTCTAAACACTAAGCGGAAGCAGAGGCTGAATGAGCTCCCCCCTCACATCTAGTGAGGAGCTGGGGAAAAGACTTCAGGAACAGACCATGTTTGCACAGACACACCTACTCTGCCTAGCTATGCAGCATGATGGGGCCACTTTCCAAAAATGACCAGTTTTGGCTGGTGGTGGGTTACAAATCACTTTAGCATTGAGTGGAATGAAATGTTATTATCCTTCCTGCATGAGTGAAGGGCAGCAGAACATGTGGTAAACACCACAGCTTGCACACCCACCGATATAGCTTCTCCCACTGACATAGCTGCCACCTCTTGCGAAGTGGATTAACTTGGGGAAGTGGATTAGTCCGTCCTGATGGAGGGGTAGGTGGGTGAGGAATAGCTTTTATTGGACTTCATAGAAGTGATTGAGAACATCCTAAACCAGTGGTCCCCAAACATTTCACACTGTGCCCTCTTAGCCATGGCTGTGGCCCCTCGGAAGCCGCGGTCAAGAACCGAGGCTGGGAGTGGGGCTGTTGCTTGCTGAGGAGAGGGGTGCAGACAGGGGTAAGGGGGTCGAGGCCGAGCTGGAATCCAGGGGCCCAGGCTGAGGGTGGGGTTGGGCAGGGTGGGGCTGAGTGCTGCTCCCTCCATGGGGGCTGGCTCAGGCACTGAGGTGCCCCCATGAATGTTCCTCTGTGTCCCCCTAGGACTCATGCCCCACATTTTGGGAACCACTGAACCCTACTCACTAATCAGGGGCTAGTGATGCCAAAGCCCAGGGAAAGGGAGAACAAGTGCGGGGCCCCCAGCACTGGAGCCATGTGAAGGGGCTGCAGGAGAGGGGCAATGGCTGGTGGCCCAGGGAGTTAAGGGCAAAGGGGGCACAGGAGGGGCAGGAGTTAGGGGTGAAGGAGGTGCAAGGGGCTGGGAGTGCAGGAGCTAGCGGTAAAGGGGGAGTGGGGATCGTCCAGGGGCAATGGGGAAGTGCCAAAGTACAAGCTTTGCCCAGGGCACCATTTTCCCTAATGCTGGTCTGAGCAAACAACTGGAAATGACCCTTCAGTGAGACCAGAACCATCGTGTAGAAAAGCCCCTTTGTTAAGTGGTGGTGGCTGAGGGCTTAGGGAGATGGGTTAAAAACAGCAGGTACTTGTCTGTGGAGGTTTGATTCTTGCCTGTTAGGCAAGGCTGGTGCGTGGTGTCTCCATGGCTGTACTTTCAGTGTCTGATCTGCCCCAGGGAGCCAAGCCTAGACATATTCAGAGGCTCTATGCCAGGGTTTCTCCAACTTCTTTTCACTGCAACCCCCTTCTGCTAAAAAAACTCACTACATGGCTCTGGAAAGAGGGACCAAGCTCCTCCACACTGAGCAGAGGCAGGGGAGACAAAGCCTGAGCCCTGCCCCAGTGAGGGGAGGGCAAAACCAGAGCTTGAGGGATTCAGCCCTGGGTGGTGAGGCTCAGACTTTTGGTTTCAGCCCCAGGCCCCAACAAGTCTAATGCCAGCCCTGGTGACCCCATTAAAACAGGGTCACATCCCACTTTGGGGTCCTGACTCACAGTTTGAGAACCACTGCTCTATGCTGTGGGGAGAGAGTTTTCCTGTGGGTGCAGTTAATCCACTTCGCAAGAGTTGGCAGCTATGTCAGTGGGAGAAGCTATATCAGTGGGTGTGCAAGCTGTGGTGTTTACCACATTTAAGAAGTGTAATCAAACCCCATTTTTAAAACCACCTGTGGTCTGCGAATGGCAAAGGACCTCGATGAAGCAGGGTCTGTCCTTCAAAGTGCTGGACATCACGATTCCATACTCCTGTTGTCATGGGGATATTGCTCAGTGTTAGAGTGCTTGACTGCAGTTTATGTAGTCTGCAGTTCAAACCCCCGTGTTCTCTTATAACCCTCTTTCTTTTTTTTTTAAAAAGGAAAACATTTCCATTTCCATTCTCCATTCTGTTCAGGAGCTCCAATATACGGGGGTGCTTGATATGAATGTAAACACTCAACATTTCGCTGTCCAAATGCATAAAAACCTAGCAAAGCTGTTCATCAGCTGAAATCAGTTCCAGTCCTCTAAGTGTCTAGTTTATGTTTTCATCAATTAAACAAAGGTATCATAGGAATGTACATTTCAGATCCCTCTTCTCCAGGAGCTATGTTGTGCAGAAGAACAAGAACCACATCCAGCTGCAGTTCAGGAGTCTGATGACCAAAGAGCCACGAATTGTTCTGAGGGCTGGAGAAAAATGCCTTCTAGTGAGCTATTGAACGAGTTCAACCTGTTTAGCTTATCAAAAGAAGATTGAAAGGTGACTTCATTGAAGTGTTGAAGGGCCTTAATGGAGACAAAAGATGGGGTATGAAAGGGCTCTTTAATCGAGGAGAGAAAGGCATAACAAGACCCAATGGCTGGAAGGTGAAAAGAGACAAATTCGTATTAGGAATAAGACACAAATATTCAACAGTGAGGATGATTCACCACAGGAACAAGCTACCAAGGAAAGTGGTGGATTTGCCATCTCCTGATGTCATCTAATGGAGACTAGATGTCTTTCTGGAATGTGTTTGCCCCAAAAGTAGCTCTGGTGTCATACAGGAGGCCTATGATATGCAGGGGGTCAGATTAGATGCTCTAATGGTCTGTTCTGGCCATAAAGTCGACTAATTTCTGAAAAACTGAGTGTAGCATTGGGAGCAGCGTCTAATGTTTTCCTGTCTAGCCGGCTTGCTGCCTAGAACGAACGCTCCTTGAGTGGGGTGATCCACAGGGAGTAGCTCAAACCTCCAAAGTGCCTGGCAGGGGCAGGACATTAGCAGAGCAAGGGAGGGGTGTGGCAGTGACATCACAAAGGCTTTTTGCAGGACCTCAGACTATTGGTCAAAGGTGGGGGGGAGGTGGTGACCTCACAGAGAGATGCTGACATCAGCCAGGCAGGACAGTGGCGAGGGGCCAGGGAAACCTCAGAGACCCCTGTGGCTTTGCTTCAGCAAGTCTCCTTCTCCAGGTCTCTCTTTGAGGACTGAGAGAGTATTCGGGTTCACGGACGTGAGCGCCAGGAGGAACCTGTTTCGAGTTTTCTCCTTCCCTTTTAGTGATTTTACTAGAAAACAGATGTCCCTGTTTAGAAGGTAAGAGCCTCCTTGAAGTTTGAAACCTGTTCAGTCTGATCCATCTGGTGACAGTTGAATTCTAGGCATGGAAAACACGAGCTTAAGGAGGCAGAATTTTATTGTGCACCTGGGATTTTGTCCTTAGAATCACTGGGGACATTAGGGTTTGTCCTTTTGGTTTCACCTTTTCCTCCATCCCTCCCTCCTTTCTCTTTGTCTCTTGCTTCTTTTGTCCTTTCTCCTGTTCCCCTCCCAACACCAGGAGGGGTGTGCGTATGTGTCTCAGGGGAGTGCTCTGCAGCTCCCACTGTGGGAGGTCCACCCGAAAATGTGGGGCTGAAATAGTGGTCAGGCAGTGATCCCCACCGGTGACCTGGGCCATCCTTTGGGCAAGAACCCTCAGCCTCCCGTCTCAGTCTCTACCCTGACTGGCTGAGCAGGGGGTTATTGACAGGGAGGAGACTCAGGTCCTTGTTGTTCTCTTTTAAGACCAAGGAAATAAGTCATAACCAGTCATATGTTTGATGAATTTTGCTGCTCCTCTGCATTAATTGTCTCTGAGCAGTTCATGATTCTCTCTAACATTGCAGTTCTCCTCAAATACTTGCTGAATATTTATTGTGCACTGTTGTTGGTCTGGAGCTCATCTGAGAGCACTTTATTCAGGTCATTCAGTATCTGAAATTCAAGATCCGATGGTTAGTTTTGAAAATCAGGGCTCTTGGGTCCTATTCCCAACTCTGCCACTGGCTGGCCGTGTGACCTAAGCCAAGTCAATTCTCCTTTCTCAGCCTTAGCTTCTTCCTCTTTCAAGTAGGGAGAATAATGATCCTCTCCTACCTACCTCACGGTGGGTGGGGATCCATTGGAGAGTGTCACTAGGAGTAGTGCATAATATGCGGTGTCCTATCATGTTTACTCAGAGCAGATTAATGACATAATAGAATAGCTGAAATAGTCTATTTGATTTGTATTTCTTTATTTTGAAATTGTTAAGAGCAGCAATTACTTAGCTCAGACTGAAGCATCTTATCTCATGTTTGTGATCTAAGTGTCCCCTCTTTGTGTGTGATGAGACAATTTAACACACTGTGACAAACAGGAGATGCTTTTGTTTTGCAACAAAATCTTTTTGCAAAGAACTTTCATCTCACTTGTTTTGATTTCGAGAAACAAACTGGTTTAGTCTGAAGGGGATTTTCTGACAGAAATGGTTTCAATGAAATTTCCCCACCATCTCGATTCCTGGGCTCTATCCCTTTCTCTGTTTGTTTTTTTTGTCCATTAGAACAGGAGTCAGGACTGTTGGCTTCTCTTTCTGGGTCTGCCACCACCTTGCTGTGTAGGCCCTTGGGACGGTCACTTCCCTTCTTTGTACTTCAGGCTCTCCCCATCTGTCCAATGAGAACAGGGACAGTTCTCGAACTCTGGGCAGTCATTTTCAGCCGGGCCCCGGCAGGGATAACTAAAAATTTTTATATATATATATATATGTATATATAAAAAAGACTTTCATTCCTTAGGAACCAGTTCCCTATAAAAAGTTCTGATTTAAGGGATGTGCCACAGTATGTATTTTTTGTACCAATAGCGTTACCATGCGTCCGTATTTTCCCAGGAGGAATTTTTAAATTTTAAAAAATTCCTCCCAGACAGTGATTTAAGAACAAAAAGCCTGACATGTCCAGGAAAATAAGGGTGTATGTTAACCCTACCTAAAGTTCTTTTTTAAAAAGATGGGCCTGAACTAGAAACGAATTCCGTTTTACATGTGTGGGTCCCCGCCACTCCCTGGGGGTGTGCTAGGGTGACCAGATGTCCTGATTTTATAGGGACAGTCCCAATTTTTGGGTCTTTTTCTTATATAGGATCCTAATAACCCCCACCCCCCCCGTCCCGATTTTTCACACTTGCTGTCTGGTCACCCTAGGGTGTGCACATGTGTGGGTCCCAGCTGCTCCCTGCCCCCCTCATTGAAGCAGTGTGCAGGGTTACTGCCCTGAGAACTGCAGGCACCAGTGGACATGGGGCTGGCTGGAGGCAGGGCAGGGCTGACTGGAGGTAGAGTCTGGCTGGAGGCAGGGCAGGGGGTGCGGGGCTGGCTGCAGGCATGGGGTGTGCGGGACTGGCTGGCTTCAGGCAGGGGGGTGCAGCAGGGGTTGGCTGGAGACAGGGCACAGGGCAGGAGGTGCGGGGCCGCTGGTGTAGGGCTGGTGCGGGCAGGGGGGTGTGGGGAGCTGGCTGGCTTCAGGCAGAGCCGCAGGGGGTACGACAGGGGTTGGCTGGAGACAGGGCACGGGGTGCAGGGCTGACTGCAGGGGGTGCGGGGCTGGTGCAGGCAGGGTGTGCAGCAGGGGCTGGCTGTGAGCAGGAGGTGCAGGGCTGGCTGGAGACAGGGGCTGGTGCAGGCAGGGCAGGGGGTGCGGGGCTGGCTGGAGATGGGCCTGGCTGTGGGCAGGAGGTGTGGGGCTGACGGTGGGCAGGGGCTGGTGCTGGCCGGGCAGGGGGTGTGGGGCTGGCTGGAGATGGGCTGGCTGTGGGCAGGGGGTGTGGGGCTTGCTGGAGATGGGCTGGCTGTGGGCAGGGGGTGTGGGGCTGGCTGGAGGCAGGGGCTGGTGCAGGCAGGGCAGGGGGAGAGGGGCTGGAGGCAGGGCAGGGGGTGCAGCAGGGGCTGGGCAGGGCTGGGGGTGCAGGTACAGAGGGTACAGCCCACCCTGTACGGTAAGTGCCCCCTCCTCCCTCCCTCAGCACCGGGGTAGCAGCAGCAGCCCGGGGCTTGGGGGCTATTTAAATGGCCCGGGGCTCCCCTGTTTCCACCGCCCCGGCCCTGTAAATAGCTGAGGGAGCCCTGGGGAAGCGGCGGGGCTCTGGGGGCTATTTAAAGGGACGGGGCGGTAGAAGCAATGGGAGCCCTGGACTTTTTAAATAGCCCCCAGCGCCCTGCAGCCCTACCCCAGCCCTATCCCAGCCCCTGCTGGGAGCCCCAGGCCCTTTAAATTGCCCCCTGAGGAAGCCGGGCCACCCCAGTACGGCGAACTGGCTCTTGCTGGTACACGGTACCAGGGCTTGGGCACGGGGCCCTCTTAGGCGTGGGGCCCAATTCAGGGGAATCGGGAGAATCTGCCTAAAGCTGGTCCTGTCTGAGGGTGGGGTGGGGTGGGGCAGGACTTGGTCCCATTCTGGGCACCACCAAAAATTATCCAAACCTGCCGCCCCTGTCCAGCCCAACCTTCTGCTGATGCACCTCAGCCCACACCCCTGCAGGGTTTGAAGCTTCTATTGCTTAAACTCCAGGACACTGAGGGATTTCAGCTCCCCTTTGCCCACAGGGAACCTTCACCCCACTCCCAGCCAGGTTCTTGTCCATGGGATCACTGCAGGGGGCTGGGTCCCGCTGGGTCTTTTCTCTCTCTACGACAGGCCCGGGTGCAATAACTGGGACATCAGAGCACCCAGGACCTTCTGTGGGGCTGCCATTCCCCTTCCCCTGCTGTGGTCTCGTCTGTCATTGACTCCAGCCTTTTTTCTATCCATCGTCAGCACCATCCCAAGCCAGCTGCACTCACCTCAGAAAGACAGTGTCCCCTGGTGGGTGTAAATCACTGACCTCCTTCCTCTCTGAGCACTGACTGCCCCTCTGTTTCCTGGCCTCTCAGTCTGTGCAGATGGGACCTTTCCCTCCAGTGCTGGAGGATTCACCCTTCTCATCTACCCTTGTCCCAAGCAGCACAGCAGGTGGGAATCTTACATGTACTGAGGTGACTTAGGAGCAGAAACTGCCCCCGACCTTCCATGCAATTGGTACTTGCCCCTCACTCCACAGGATTAAAACTCCTGCAGGGAGACTGCTGGGCCACATCCCCTCTGGGCATGAGCAAAGCAGCAGGGTGAAAAAAAGAACCTGGAGATGCTGGGGATTGAACCCAGGGCCTCATACATGCAAAGCATGTACTCTACCACTGAGCTACATCCCCAGATAGTCTTTGCTTGCTATGGGTTACACCAAGGGTAGGCAACCTATGGTACGTGTGCCAAAGGTGGCACACGAGCTGATTTTCAGTGGCACTCACACTGCCCAGGTCCTGGCCAAAAGTCTTGGGGGCTCTGCATTTTAATTTAATTTTAAATGAAGCTTTTTATCATAGAATCATAGAATCTCAGGGTTGGAAGGGACCTCAGGAGGTCATCTAGTCCAACCCCCTGCTCAAAGCAGGACCAAACCCAACTAAATCATTTTAAAACATTTTAAAAAACCTTATTTACTTTACATAGTTATATATTATAGACTTATAGAAAGAGACCTTCTAAAAACATTAAAATGTATCACTGCCATGCGGAAACCTTGAATTAGAGTGAATAAATGAAGACTCGGCACAGCACTTCTGAAAGGTTGCTGATCCCTGGGTTACACTCAGAGCCCTCCTGATCCCAGAGCATCCAGTGGCCTAACAGCAGCATGGGGGACACATTCCCTGCTCTGAGGGCCAAACCTGCTGTCCTGGAGGCTGCTGGTTCTTAGGGGTCACTTTTCAGCAGGGCCAGATTCGATGTGTGGGGCAGAGAGAGTGTGTGGCCTGGACTCGGGGGGCAGAGATGCACTCTGCCCTCTACCCTGCATTGGGTGGGGGGGTGCTGCCACCTCCTGCTGGAAGGTACTGTGTCGGGGGGGGGCACTGTGAGTCGCTCAACACTGACCCTGGTGGCAGAAGTGCAGTGGGAAGCTCCAGGTGTTTCTAGGATCTGCTCTTTCCACCTGCCTGTGAAGTCCAGCTTTCCCCAGCACATTCACTGTGGTGCAATTGGGTCACTGTTTCCATGGCTGAACAGCAAAGAATCGCTCCCAGTTTCCCTTCTGTCTGCAGCAGGATTAGCCTGTGTCAGTGATTAATGAGCTGGATCTAGTATCTAGTTGTAGATTGTTATTCATTCCCCACCTTGACAATTCACACAGTCCCTTTCCTACTCAAATCCCCAGCACCTTGGTGATCCTGGTAGCGGGGGTTGGGTCCTGAGATTTTCAGGTTCCTTTTTCCCCTCCACCTGGAGTGAAACTCAGCTTTTCCCCCATCCCAGACAATCCATGAAATAACAACAGGGACATAAAGAAAGAGGGGAGGGAACATCTCACAGCCAGGGCTGGATGTGCCCAGGGCCCCCCTGATTGTCCATTGTTTCCATGGAATTTGGCCCCCTGCTTTGCACAAGGGACAGAGAAAGATCTTGCTGTTCCTGTGTCTGTGCAAGGAAAATTGTGCTTCTGTATGAAAGAGAGGCGGGAAATGGCCCCATGGTGGGACAATATCCTCAGGATCAAGACCTAAGGATTTAGGCTGAGAACTGATAGAACTGCACTCATCTGGGATTTAACAAATTCTCTTCCATGGAGCAGGGCCACTTCCAGCATTTTTGCCACCCCAAGTGGGAAAAAAAATAAAAAAGCTGCTGCAGCTCTACCTCTGCCGCTTTTGGTGGTAAGTTCCTTTGCTCTGAGAGGGACCAATTGCTGCTGAAGCCTCCCCTTTCCATTGACCGCCCCAGGGACTTGCTTTCTGCGCTGGTGCCTGGAGCCAGCCCTGCCATGGAGACACTGGGAAGATGGGGGGAATCAGGAAAATACCATGGATTTGTTTATTTTGTAAGTGAAAAACTGAAGCAGTTTATGGTTTAAAGTCACTTTTCCCTGACTGGGAATTGAACCCAGACCGTGGCAGTGAAAATGCCAAATCCTAACCACTAGACCACCAGGAAGGTGATGATGTTTTTCTTCTTGCTTATGTTACACTTTCTTAGGCTACTTTCTATCTACTTTCTGAAACTGCTCATTGTCCATTCCCTGAGGGGCTAAGAGCAGAAAGCGCAGGAATCGCTGTACTCAGGGTCACGACCTGAGCCCAACCCAAGACACTGAAACAAACACAAATCATGCTTCCTCCAGCAGGATCACAGAGCCACACAAAGAAAACCCATGAGGAACAATCCTCCTCTGCCTTCATTTACCCCATCGCAATCCTCTCAGCAGCCGACTCTTGTGGGAAGGACACTGAGCTGATAGCAGCTCTGGCACAGAGACCAAGGGAGGAGTGTTGCACCCCCTGGGTGTGAGCTGATCACATTCTGACTCTGGAGGAGGAGGGAAAGGCCATGGCCACATGATGGGGCCAGTATGTACCACAACATGGTTCTTCTATGTGGGATGACTCTGAACATTGACTGATCTCCACTCCCTTGGATTTGAAGAGATGTTTAGTTGGGCACTTGGGAACCTATAAGGCTGAAGCAATTTTATGGATGGTGACACTATGATTGAAGGGTTATTTAATGTTGTAGAAATTGTTAAAAACACTGAGCTTAAACTGGAACTGCCTGTTGTTAAAGGCTGGTTTCCCCACGTCCGTTCCATAAGCTCTGCTAGAAACACCCTGGGTTCTCTCCTGCCTCGGTGGGAACTGCAGGGAATCGTCCCCTGCTGCCCTTGGCTCCAGGCTGGTTTTTCTGGGGAGGGGACGTGGAATTGATTTGTTTGCTGTTGAGAAGGGAGCCAGGCCAGTTCTCAGGGAACGAGAACTCCCAGCATCTTCCCAGCCCAGCCCAGGCTGCTGCCCTGTCCCAGCCTCTGTTCCCCTGGGGGCCCTGCGTGTTTGACTCTAGAGCAGGCCGGGAGCAGCAGCTGAGGCAGAGGACAGCCTGGGCCGGGCAGATAAGAAGGAGTTTAGCCATCAAAAAGGTAAAGTGGCAGTGGAGTGTTACCTTGGACTCGACGTCATTTCTCCATTGGTCTGTCTGCTTTGGGGCAGGGACAATAACACGTCCTGCTGCATTTGTTATTTCAAAGGGCGGTTTAGGATTTTCATTCTCACACATGATGCACAAAGCAGGACTCAACCTTTGCCGTAAACTAAACGAGCCGCCCACAGATTCTGGCAACCACAATGAGCATTTGGGTGAGAGCTCAGACCTGCCCCTGTCCCATCTGTGTGGGGACTGGACCACTGACCTACCCGCTCTTAACTCCCAAACTTTCAGTAACTCTATTATCAGTGCCTGTGAGTGTAATTTAAACCATAAGAAAAACCACACTGGGCTAGACCAATAGCCCATCTAGCTCTGAATCCTGTCTTCTGACAGTAGCCAATGCCAGGTGCCCCAAAAGCCACTCCCCAAGGTACCAGTGGGAGTTGAACCCAGGATCTCCTGTTTACTAAACAGGTGCTTTAATCAGCTAAGCCATGGTGCCTGCTGTTAGTAAAAGCATGATGTCTGCCCAAATCTGACTGTCTGCCAACCCCCACTGGGGCCTGACAAGCTTTGCTTGTGTTTGGATTCTGTAAAGCAGAGGAGCAGGTGAAGTTTCACTCCTAAGGTGGGTGTGTGATTCTTTGCACAGGTCTATGCTACAAAATTAGGTCGGTTTAACTACATTACTCAGGGGTGTAAAAAAAATTTATCCCCCCCCCCCCCAACCAATGCAATTCAATAAACCAAACCCATGTGCAGATAGCGCTGTGTCACCAGGAGGGGGTCGCCCAACAACAGGGCTTGGGGAGGGACTTGGTTCGTTAAGACCCAGTGAACCGGTGGCCCATGACTCTTGCATGTGGGGAGGCTGGGCATGAGCTCTGGAAGCTCCCTAGAAGCTAGTCCGCCTCTTGCTCACTCCTCTCCTCCCTCGTCCTTACCTGCTGCTCGTGCCTCTACACCCTCTGCCCCAAGGTCTGCCCACCACCCACCCCTCTCTGCCTCCCTGGGAATGTGACAACCACAATCTTGGCTTGTGACCCATCCTATCCACACCCACACCTCTCTGCCCCATCCGTGACACCCATCCTGCCTGCCACCCACACCTCTCTGTCCCCTCCTGTGACACCCATCCTATCCACCACCCACACCTCTCTGCCCCATCCGTGACACCCGTCCTGCCTGCCACCCACACCTCTCTGCCCCTCCCCTGACCCAGCCTACCCAGACCAGCCCACCACTTGCACCTCTCTGTGCTGTGACACCCATCCTGCCTGCCACCCACACCTCTCTGTCCCCTCCCCTGCCCAGCACCCTCTGCTCCCACCCTGAGACCCGCTGTGCCCACCTCTTTCTTCATGCTGCTGTTGTTATTCCATGAATCATCAGGGATGGAATAAAAAGCTGAGTTTACTCCAGAGTGAGGAAAGAAAGGAGCCACCAACCCCTGGCAAAGCTCAGTGCCCCAGAGAAAACCTGCCCCCTGCTATCGCAATCACTGATGTGCTGGGGATATGGCGGGAAAGGGACTGTCTGAATTAAGGCAGGGCCCAGGGGATGGGGGGAGCTGGGGGGAGCACTGGGGGCTGGCAGGGAAGTGACTCTGCACAAGCGGCCCCTCCTCAGCCCATCTCTGCCCCCCTGTGTCTGTGGCTCCCAGCGCTGCTGGCCCCACTGACATCCCCCCCTACCCCCCCCGGCTCTGGCTCCCCTCAGGAGCGGCCGATCCAGCTCCAGGAGAGCAGGTGACCCCTGGGAACGGGACAGGGGTCAAGTGTCCCAGCCAGAGCAGGAAGGGGGCAGCCCAGGAGTTCTCAGATGGGGGGTTACAGCCCCTCGTGGGGGGGTGAGGTTATTATGTGGGGGTCACAAACCGCCCAGCTCTGCAGGCAGCAGCAGTGAGGGTGGCAATGGAGCAAAGTCTGCTGTGAAAAGTGATATTGACAAATGTCTTCACACCCCCAGTGTTCACAGGAACTATTTAAAAACCCTTTTCTGCTTATAACAATAATTCAATCGACGTGTGTTCTAGGCTGAATTTAAAAGTGGGGAGAAAAGTTAAACTCATTTGAAAGAATTGGGTTATAAATTAAGCATTTAAAATAACATTAAATATGAAAAAATGTGTTTTGAATTGATGGTGGGGGGGTCGCACTCGGCACCTTGCTTTGTGCAAGGGGTCACCAGTTCCAAAAGTTTGAGCCCCACTGGTTACACAGGGAAAGAGCAAAGGGAGACCCTGAAACAGGCCTGCAGGGGAAATCCCCGGGAGAGGGGTTCCCAGCTCACACATCTTCCCCGCTCCAGTTACTGCCCCATCCCTGGGCTGTAGCTCCAGTGCCGAGGCCATCACAGATCCCTCTCTGCCCAGGGGCTGGCACAGGTAGTTTCTTCGGCCGGGCCTCTGCCTCACTGAATAACTGCATAAATTCACTGGTGCTCCTCCCCTCCCCCCGCTTCTCTCTGTGACCCTTCTGCCAGCTGGAGGCGGCAGCAACATGGCCCAGGTTTCAATATCTTAGGGATCCTTTTTAACAACACAACACAGAACCTGCTCGAGCCCCCACCCAGTAACCTGGGACAATCCCACACCACCCCTGTGTGTCTCTAGGGGCAATACTTCCCCTGGCCAGCACCCAGTCTGAGGCTGCGTCTACACTACCAATGCCAACAACGGGTTCCGCTCGACAACAATTCACAGCAGTGCGGCCCAACACACATTCATTTTCATCCTCTGAGTCAGGAAACCCACAAAAGCCTCTTCTTTTGTACTGGGGCAGGCAAAAATAAGGGGACACTAAATTATCCTGATTGCTAAAAGCAGGTTTAGGGGGTTGTGTATTTTTGAAAAAAAAAATCAGTACTGATCCTTCTAACTAGCAGTATGAGATAAAGAAAAGAACCGGACAAACCTTGTCAGTAACGGCTAATGTCGGTTTGTAGCTGGGGGAGCGAACAGTCTGAATGTGTGTTACCGACCCCAGCCCCACATAGCAGTAGGGCTTGGCACTCTGTCTGTGCATTGGTGTGGTGGCTGAGTGGTTAACCAAGCAGTGACAATCCAAGCAGGTTCCCTGAGTCAGTTCTGCACCAAAAAAAAAATAAAAATTCTGTGCACAATATTTTAGAATTCTGCAAATTTTATTTGCCAATAAATAAATGTGGAGGCTCCAGCATGGTAGATGGGAGCAGAGGCTCCTGGATGCCCAGAGGTGGGATATCACCCTGCAGCCCCCTCTCCCCTCCAGGGAAACAGACTCTGTGGTGGAGGCTGCACCTCTCTGCCGCCTACTCCAGGAGCCCCAAAAAGACTCCCCAGAACTGCTCATGAGGGGTGCATGTGCACTCCTGTGGCTTCCCCATCAGAAAGTCAGAAAGCTGATCAGCTGGCCCTGGGAGATTAGAAAGGGCCCTGGGGGCTCCTGCCACTACTACCAGGCAGCAACAGCGGGGCTAAAGCGGATTCCTGCCCACCCTCGCTCTGCACGGCGCACCACTCCCAGAAGCACCTGGCACGTCCCTGTGGGGTGTGTCTCTCACACGCTGCCCCCTGCCCCAAGCACCAACTCTGCCATTGGAACTGCAGCAATGGGAGCTGCAGGGGTGGTGCCTGTGGGCAGTGGCCCCAGGAGATCCCCCCCGGCCTCCTCCATGTAGAAGTTGCTGCCAGATGTGGGTGCGGGTCCACTTTCCGGAGCTTCCCAAGTTAAGGTGCCACACCCCAACCCCCCAGCCCCAGCCCAGATCCTGCACCCTGTCCACACCTGAACTCCCTCCCAGGGTCTGCCACTGCCCCCCCTCCCCCCAACCCCCTGCCCCAGCCCAGAGCCTGCACCTCATGCACCCAAATTCCCTCCCAGAGCCTGCACCCCCTCCTGCATCCAAACTGCCTCCCTTGCCCTGCCCATCCCAGAACCTGCACCTGATGTACCCAAACTCCCTCCCAGAGCCTTAGGCAGAGATGGGGGGGGGGGCGAGGAGGGAAGGGGCAGGACTTGGACCCATTCTGGCATCTCCAAAAGTTATATAAACCTGGCAACCCTGAGCTGGAGCCCTAGTCCACTGCACAGCTCTCGCCTTACAGGAGGGAACTCTGTGGGGCAGGTGCTCTGCTGGGGCTTTCTTCCTTCCTTTAATGGCCGTGGAAGGGTGAACAGGGAGAGAATTTGTTCTTCTTTTCTGAACACACGCAGGCAGCGGGATTATTTCCAGGGCTGTAATAAAAACCAAGCTAGCAGAGGATGGTTTCGATCCGTCGACCTCTGGGTTATGGGCCCAGCACGATCCCGCTGTGCCACTCTGCTGTGGGGGGAGGGGGGCTTCCTGCAGGATGTAGTCACAGTGCAGCTCCCCAGCTGGGACCTGGCGAGCTGTGCCCAGGGGATTTAGAACGCTTTAGCGGCAGGTGATTGACACGTGCTGGGTCCCAGCCCCAGCGCTGAACTGACCCGCGCTCGGTGCTTTCTCCGCCGGGGGCTCCTTGGTCTGATGGTTCAGCAGCACCAGCCCCGCCCCCGCTTTTCCCCTGGGGAGACCCGGCCCCTCTCCTGCCCCCTCCGGGCTGAGGCGGGTCCCGCTCCCCCGCGGGTCCCAACCCCCCTGCGAGGGGCCGGGGGCGGGGCCAGGCCCGGGGAGGAGCCGCCCCTTCCTGCCCCCCCGCGTCCCGGCCCCCGCCCCTGTGTGCGGCAGCGGGGCCATGGCCCGGGCCGGGAGCGCAGCGCGGAGGCTGCTCCAGCCCTGCAGCCCGCGGGGCGGCGCGGTGGGGCCGGGGGCAGCGCGGGGCGGGGCCCGAGGGCAGGGGCGGCTCATACGTTTTTGGCCGCCCCAAGCTATCATGCGGCGGGAGGCGCCCCGGAGCCGTGGAGCAGCGGACCTCCCTCGGGGCCATGACTGGCAGAGGGACCGCTGGTCCCGCGTGGCCCGGCTGGACCTCCCGCGGCTGCGGACGGTTCGCGGGCTCCGGCGGCTCCGCATGAGCTGCCCGCAGTCCATGCCTGCGGGAGGTCCACCCGAGACCGCGGGACGAGCGCCCCCTCCGCAGTCATGCCTGCGGCAGGTCCAGTCCGTCCCGGGGCTCTCGGTTGATTACTCCCGCAGGCATGACTGCGGCAGGTCCGCCGGCCCGTGCCTGTCCGCCCCCCCCGGCCGCAGGGGGGGACGCCCCCTAGATTTGTGCCGCCCTAGGCACCAGCTTGTTTTGCTGAGTGCCTAGAGCCGGCCCCTGCCTCGGGGGGGCGGGGACACGCGAGTGGCGGACACAGCTCCTGCCAGGGAGGGGTCGGGCCGTTGTGTGTGCCCTGGTTCGCCCCCGCCCGGGGGGGTCCCCGCGCTCCCCGCGGCCGGAGCGGGGCTGCCCGGGGCTGCGGGGGGCGAGTGCCCAGGGCGGGGCGGAGCCCGGGAGCTGCAGGAGGCCGGAGCGCGGCTCGGCT